>NW_015553581.1:1148652-1206873 GCF_001515605.1 Sinocyclocheilus anshuiensis
TTTGGTGGGGGGTAGTTTTAGTTTCAGTTATTCAGTTATATTTCAGTTAATAACTCAACATTGTTTTGCCAAAACAGTTTAAATGATTAATAATAACACAATTTAAATTTTTGGTTGAAGTATTCATTTAAAGTTCAGCCTCAAGAGCATCTCCACATAATCCAAATTATTCAGACCATTATTTTCTATTATTGCTGTAACCTATTATATTAATTAGTATTACATTTATTGCAGGAGTAACTGTTGGCAAGACTTCAGAAAAGCTGTGTAGAATAAACCGACACCTATATTGCCATTTGCCTATTGATTTTTATTAACCAATGTCTTGGTTATATTTTATAACTAAAATGAAAGGCTGTTTCAGAGGTAAAACAATGTATTAACATTATGATTGCTCTATGCATTGCATTATGAATACATGCACAATACTAGGGCTGCACGATAAATCACATGCGATATTTAACGCGCATCTTGTCAGAAAGCCGGTTCTGTAATCAGCGGTAAATCTCCATCTCCTGCGGGCTTTCACATTGAGCAGCATTAACTACACAGAGCCGTTGTTCACTGACGAGGTAGTTAATGCTGCTCAATGTGAAAGCCCGCAGGTGATGGAGATTTACCGCTGATTACAGAACCGTCTTTACTGACAAGATGCGCATTAAATATCGCATGCGATTTATCGTGCAGCCCTACACAATACTGTTCACTTGTATTTGAATGAGTAAATGGATTTTTTTATTTTTTATGTTGACTTCAATATGTGGCCTATGACAGTACAGTGTAGATGACTTCAGAAAACAGCAAGTCTCTATGGATAGAGACTGTTTGAAATGCCCTAAGAGTGAGGGTGGAGATTATGCTGATGTTTTGTGACAGGACATATTTAATCTAAGATGCGCAGTTCTGTCATGTGAAGGACTGGAGCAATATTAATATCTGCATTGATACATAGGCTCCATTACTCCATCATGTTCAGCACTCATAAAACACAGTCAGCGACGGGTAACATAAAAAAGTCTGGGCAAGAAAAAATCTACACTGCAGACAGCTAATAACATCCAGCTCCTTTGCAATTTGTTAAGATCTGGCTTTCACTTTGCAAAATGACAGGCTGCAGTGAAAAATTAAAAGCCCAGAGTTTCGGCTACTTTTCCAGCTGACTCAAGAGTTTCGTCATCCATCAGCACCCTGTGCACGAGCACGTGTCTCCGCCTGTCATTACTTACGCTCAGACATCTGATCACTTCCTCCAAAGGACATGAATACCCAGACATGTCAATTCTAATCGAAGGGCAATCATTTATTCCTCTGAGCTGGTCATATTGACAGCGCTCCAAACACGCACTACTTCCTTCTGGGAGTACGGGAGCGAGATGAGCAGGGAAGAATATGTCTCAATCTGTGATTGTACATGAGAACAGAGTCAGATCTGGCATAAAGATGCAAGCATGGGTTGTGTGCATAATAGAAATTACAGTCAAAATAAAAAAGCAAATCAATGGGAAACTACCTTAAATTGCTTGATATTTTTTAATCGAGCTTAAAATAAAAATTCTGTCATAATTTACTCATCCTCATGTTGCTGAAATGAAATGAAAAAAGATTTTCATTATTAGGTGAACTAACCCTTTAAATTATATTACCACATCAAGAGAGAATTAATATTGCTAGATTTTCTAAAGGCTTGCTTGTCAGCCATTTTGGTAATGAAAGTCCTGCAGGGGTCCATAAACAGATATATAAAACATTGTTTTTCTTAAATAATACTTATATAAAATATTTATTATTAATGAGCCAAAAGTATTTTTTTCAAAGCAAGTCTCTATCATGAACAAATAAAGCATATCAGAAATACACTAATAATCAAAACTTTTCAGTTTTTTTTATAATACAGAAATGAATACTTTTAGGACACATTAAATTAGTATGATTAAGTAAAAGGATTTCTATTTCAAATAAAAGCTTATCTTTTCAAATTCATGAAATAATGCTGAAAAAAAAGCATTTTAAGCAGCACAACTGATTTTAATATTGATAATAATAAGAAATGTTTCTTGAGCACCAAATCAGCTTATTAGAATGATGATCATTTGAAACTGAAGACTGAAGTAATGACTGCTTCCATCACAAGAATAAATTACAATTTAGAAAATATTTAAATAGAAAATAGTTATTTGAAAGAGTAATAATAATATATTACAATATTACTGCTTTTCAGTTTTGATCCAATGAATGCAGCCTTCACTCTTAAAAATAAAGGTGCTTCACGATGCCATAGAAGAACCTTTTTGTCTAAATGGTTCCATAAAGAACCTTTAACATTTGAAGAACCTTTCTGTTTCACAAAAGGTTCTTTGTGGCGAAAGAAGGTTCTTCAGATTATAAAAGGGTAAGAAAGAGATGGTTCTTTAAAAAACTTTTTACTTAATGGTTCTTTGTGGAACCAAAAATGGTTCTCCTATGGCATCGCTTGAAGAACCTTTTGAAGCACCTTTATTTTTAAGAGTGTTGATGAGCATAACAGACTTCTTTCAATAACATTAAAAAAATCTTACCAACTTAAACTTTTGAATAGTTTTGTAAATTTATATGTAATTTTAAAAGGAAGAATAATGACAAATCAAGGTAATACTGGGTCACTGGGTCTGTAAAAGTTGAAAACTCCTTCAAACTTCATAACCGTTTGGCTTGAAAAAAAGTGTAATCTCGAACAGCCATCTTCTTCCACACACACACACACACACACACACACACACACACACACACACACACACACACACACACACGTAGTTAATTGAGTTTAGCCAAAGTGCTGCCATTGCAAAAGTGATGTGAGTTATAGATTATAAGAACCTCTCACACGGCCATCGATTCCACGCAGGAGAAACGGCCCAGCGCAGGGCCAGAGAGAGCTGATGTGCGCTACTTTGAGGATCTCTGCCATTTAATTAAGAGGAGAAGGTCAAGGGGCTGCTGTGCAGCTATGGCACTTAATGTAGGGAGGAGAATATGTTTAAGGCCTGTTTATGAATTAAAAAAAGAAAACAGAAAGGTTACACTGAGCTAAGCTGTACTTTAGACAACAATTTTCCTTAGTTGCAAATGATTAGGTTCATTTAATATAAAATAACCAACACACACTCATGGAAATATGTAACTCTTTTACATTTTGGCGAATAAGTGGCAAATCTGTATGCATTTGTATACAAATTTCTATCTCATTTGTATGTTTTCATACAATGTACTTAATAACATTGTAAAGAGACCCTGTTCTCAATTTCGACAAAAATGTCAACGCAAAGGCAAATGCGTCACACCCAAAAATTACTTGCTATGTGCATTCGTGTGGAAGAACTTGACTTGACAGAACTTAACTTGACAGACTGTCTATAGTACTCAAGACGACCTGTGATACTTCACTGGAAAACTCACTTGCACCTATCTGAACAGCTCTGGAATTCATTAATGCAACTTTGGAGTCACGTAGCGCCTGGATTTTGTGCGTTAACTGCTAGGTCATGGCCCCGAAAGCTGTCATATTTGTCATATTTATAGGCGCCATATTTTATTTAAGAGATGCATAATGATCACATTTGAAAGTGAATAATAACCTAAATTTTGGTCTGTTCATTCCACAAAGCTATCGCATGTCTAGGTAGAACACAGCATACGATTTCTGCTTTTATGTTGTTCACAGCACTTTTTTGCTATAATGATATTACGTATTAAATATATCAGAATGTGGTGAGAGAATATTCATAGTTTGCCCTCTCTATGCACCCGGTTAGACAAAAAAAGACAAGCTTTTCCCACATGCAATTCTCTCAGCATTGGAAAAACAAAGCTCATGTAGGGCAGATGAATGTGTTTTGTGTATCAGCAGTTGAATCTCGATTGTGAATGCGGCTCTTGTTATACAGAATCCAGCATTGCGACGTCACAGAGCGTTTTAGACCGGGCTGATAAAACGGAGCTGGTGACTCAAGTGCCAACCAGCTTTTGGAACAAAAGTAGCCTTCCTGCGGTTGTTTGAGCCTGGGTCATCCTCTCTGTAAAGAGCACCTGGCTCTTAAAAACAGACAATGTGAAACACGTACAAAGCTAATTCAAGACTAATTCAAGTAAGGTACTAAATGGTGTGGCATTCCTGTCTGTCTTCAGTAAGAGGAATGATCATTTTTGCGTTTGACCTTTGGTCTATTTTAGCTCTCTCTCGCTCTCATTCGTTAGCCATGAGCAACACTCAAATTCGTTCGAAATGTCACGAGGCAAAAGAAGAAAAACAAACTCATTCATTCTAGTCCACTTCTATCTGCCACTCTCCTTTACTGCAGTAATTGCTGTGGCTTGTGAAAAGCCATCAGTTTCCAACCCTAATTAGTGAAGGCTCTTAACAAAGTCTCTCCAGCCGTCCCTGAATGCCGTTCCCGCTGGCAGCCACTCTGACGGCCAATCGACTCCTACCCGGCCTCAAAAAGATCTATTTGATAGCTTTAATTTTTCATAATTTTCTCTAATGAGGGTGCATTGATTTTAACTAGGACATGAACACTGCGAGGGGAGAGCGGGAGCTAACGCAGAATCCATCGGTAGAGCTCAGCATTTTGTTGCATATGCACATTTCGTGACTTAGTTTCATCTTTTTGGTTGCGGTGAAAAAACTTCTGCAAACGTCTGCTTGGTAATGTAAAGTTGTTGTGTGTTTGTTTGCTAGGACAGACTGAAGATAATGCATATCATCTTGTGAGTGTACCCTAGATAATGCATTCTGGGTACCACAGACTAAGTGTCTTCAAATACATAGCGCAACATGAAAATTATTTTCTGTATTATGTTCCCGTTTGTTTCTAAAAGTAATCATTCACACAAAAATGAAAATCATGTTGTTCCAACCCATATAATTTTCTTTCTTTCATGAAAAACAAAAGGAGATATTTAGCATAATGTTTATGCAGCTTTTTTCAATACAATAAAAGTGAATAGTTGAATCTTCTTCATTCACAATACATCAAATTGCATCTTTTTTATTTTATTTATTTTTTGTTACAAAAATATAGTAATATTCTGAAATAGTAATAACTAATATAATAACTGTTTTCAATTTTAATATATTTTAAAATGCCATTTATTGCTGTGAGGGGAAAGCTACATTTGCTGCTCAAGAAACATTTCTCATTATTATCAGTGTTGAAAACGTTGCTGCTTAGTATTTTTCTGTATCTTCTGTAACACCATAAAAGTATTTACTGTCCCTGTTGATCAATTTAATGCATTCTTGTTTAATAAAAAATATATATTTTTTATGAATAAACCTTAATGACCTCAAACTTTTGAACAGTATTGTACATGTTAACATTAGCTAATGCAACAGCTAACATAACACTGAACAATGCTTTTACAGCATTTATTAATCTTGTACAGTTGTATACATTATGTATAAATTAGTTGTATAAATCAACATCAATGTATTATGAACAAACATGAATTAACAATGAACAATATTATATTTATAAATGAACATAGTCCTAGAAATTAACAATCTATAATTAATGTTGTAAAAAACTGTTGTTCACTGTTAGTTCATGTAGTAGCAAACTGAACCTTGTTGTAAAGTGTTATCACTCTTCCTTTACAGTAGCCTGTGAAACATAAGAAACGAGAAAAGCAGAGTCAACAAATCTTTCAAAAACTCTAAATCTATATCCGAATGAGTGGCAGAACTAGTTCCTCCTCCTCCTGAACTGAAATGTCAGGCGTACCTCAGGGATGTCCATATGAGTATGAGCGAGTGTGTGGGTTTGTGAGAGGATGTAATGGAATATGAGTGTCTACACGGTGTCAAAAAGTGGATGCGAGTATGATTGTGCATGAAAATATGTGTGTGAGTGTGTGTGTAGCAGTAGGGAAATGGGTGTATCTTTGAGGCCTCTCTGTGAAGTGTGCTGAAGCTCCCACATGTAATTAGAACGGTTTTCCTCCTACTTTACTTTCTTCCACATCCACTTCATTTTAGCAGCCGGGGTTTGTTATGTTAAACCTGGGAGAGCTTCTCAACACTGTCAGTTGTGGAAACGTTCTCTCTCTTAACCGCGCACAAGAGGATGAATCCGCAAATTATAATTACTTCAAATCTCGTACCCGTATTATAGTGCGATAACAAAAGAGTGTGTGTGGACCAAACGGGGGCTGTTTGTTCGGATTTCCACTGCAGCGCTGATCTTCAATCGCTATCCACATTCTTGAGTTAATGCTTAATTTGAAATGTCAAATCCTTTCAGGATAAAGCCGGATAAACAGGAAAATAAGAAATGTCACATACTCAAGTCCCCGACACTCAGGCAATGAACCACATTAAAGGTCAATAACCAAATGCATGCTGCTGTTAATGACTACGGCCTCTTCACACATCATGTCTTTTAATAGCTTCCCATGTCTATTTTTATCTAGCTTTTCTTTTCAAAATGGTAACTCAAGGTCCTGATTTGAAATGTTATGTTGGGGCAAGCAAAGCTCAGTGCCACTGGATACCTGGAACAAACTAAATGACCTTCTATGTGTTTTCTCAATTCTTATGTTCTTAACACAAGGTTCCTTTAAGATAAATTATGAAGCCAAAGATAAAAAGCGGGTGCTGACATTCTCTAAAAGTTGGACCAATTTTCTGCTCGTCCTGGGAATGTACCTTCCTTTGTTCTCTTAATCCCTGCCAAGAACTTTTAAAATGGGAAGTCTGGAAAATGGGGGTCCTATCTGGGTGGCAATGGCTTAAAGAAATTATCTCCAGTCCTTAAACCCCCTTTTCTGTTTCACTTTCCTCCTCGTTTCTCTCTTATCGCTCATCCACCTTGAGTATTTTCAAGGACGACCCACAAATTGAGGCAAAAAAAAAACAAAAACTTCTAAAAGCCAGACCCTTTGAAATCTGATTGGCCCAGTGAAATACATCTCCCTTAAATCACAGAGTTTCTCCAGTGCGTGTATTTTTTTTTTTTACAATTAGAAACAGCTATTTATACACATGTGGATTTGGTAGAGCGTGATAGCGCTATCATGTTTGCACACAGATCACTGTGTAAATGGTTCTGTACAGAAATGTCTTAACTCATGGGTAGTCATGGATAGATTACAGAACTTAAAGGAGGACACTGCTGGTCTGCTTTTGAATGTGCTATTGACTTTTCTGTAAGGGGAATGAAAATGCTGTCATAATTTATTCACACAAAACTTGTATGAGTGACTCTTTTATGTAACACAAAATGAGAAATTGTGAAAAATGTGCTGGCTGCTCTTTTCCATGCTGTTCCTACGGATGGCGACTGGAGCTTTCCAGCTTCAAATATAATGCAAAAGCATCATACAAATATCATAAATGCAGTTCATTTGACTTGCAATATATTGCAATTCTTCTGAAGCCATACATGCAAGATTTCAGTGAGAAACAGACTGAAATTAAGGTGAGTTGAACTTGAGAACTGTTTCATGAATCAATCATTCAGACCAGTTTTCTGAATGGTTTATTCATTCACAATATAATATTGCTACTTCTCTACTGAACTCTGATCGACGCTGCAAGGAAATCCAAAGCAGATTTCAAGATCTTCAATAATAATTTTAAGCTGTTCATCATACATTTGGGGGGTAAAAAAAAAAAAAAATCATACTTAATATTTTTGCCTTCTATTCCCTCTACAAATATCTAAACATTCTTAAATCAAAAAATCAAAAGTCAGTTTAAGCTTAAAACAAGAAAAATACTACAACTAGGGTAAGAAAAAGTTTATTTTTCTTAGCCCATTGGCAGATTTTTTTCCTTGTTTTCAGCAAAAACTCACTAAATTTTGATTAATTTCTCAGAAAACAAGCCTTAATATTTAATGGCATTTAGCCTTTTAAAAAAATATCTTGATTTAAGAATGTTTAGGTGTTTGTACTGGAAAACAAGACAAAAATATGGAGTATGAAAATAATTTTTTGCAGTGTATAAATTCAGAGGACTTGCATGGATTTTTCTGATACATTTGTGTTGCTTTTGCATCATTGTTGGCATTTAAAACCTCCAAACCCCATTAATTATAATAGTATAGAAAAGTGCGACCAGCACAGTATTCAAAATTCATCCTTTTGTGTTTCACAGGGAAAAAACTAATGAGAAAATGATACAGGATTTTCATTTTTAGGTGAACTATAACTCACTCTCTTTTTTCCAATTCATTGCTGCCTGCAATTTTCATGAGTGTGTTGCTCTCCAGGTGGATTTCTTCTGTAACCGAGTCTAAACATTCATTATATTTTCCATTGTATATGTTTTCACACAAATGTTTGTGAATATTGTTTGAACTTCAGCCTGTGAGTGACACTGTGAGTGCTGTATGTCATCTTATGTGTAAACATACATTTGGATGTGTGAGTGTGTGTGTGTTGGTCATGTGTTCAGACGCGGTAGGGGAGCAGCTGGCTTGGCAGGCAACTTCAGATGAGGGTATAATGGGATGGAGGCTCTGCCTCGCTCTCTCCTTCATGGAGATGATTGCTAGAGAACACTTGGTTTCGAACCAGCACCCCGTGCAACACCAATTCCCACAGCTACCCATCGCTGCAGCCATCAATGAGAGCCCTATCTGTCAGTCTGTGCACCTCTGAAAATCACCTGTATGCCAGATATAACACATCCAGGAAGATATAAATATCAATCATGTGTGATATATTACTAATAGACTAAAGAAGCAAAAACAAACATGTTCGTTTAATAAAGAGCTGGTTGGTTTTCTTTTTTGACACATACAGCACAGCTGCAGCACTGCAAAGCTAAAAGTCCACGTTTTTAATGTGTCAGGGGAAATACTAGGGTCTTTAAGGATAATTGCTGCATGTTCTTTTGCCGTGCGAATTTGTGCAGTTCTGACACTAAGCGTGGTTAGGCGCTGACATTCAGCTGTGCTGTAATCAGCAGCATGACGTTAAGGTGCATTACTGTCCATTACCAAGAGCTATTTAGTGCTGAATGCAGGCAGAGAGGGAGCCGGAGGAGGGTTACTGTCGTTCTGAATGCTAGAGAAGAGCAGCTTCATAACTGCTCCCACCGAGATGGCCATTTTAGAGGAAGAGGGATGCATTGACATCTAAATTAGAACGGGTCTTTTGACATGATGAACAAAACTCTTATCTGAAAATGAAAGAAAACAGACTGTAACAACTTTTGAAATAAATTAGTAATGTTTTCACACTTTCTACATGGAAACCTAACCGAAGATGGCTGAAGATGTTTACAGCCCTAGCAAGCTGACTGGTGTCTTTAACAAACTGTCAGTCAAAAATTTTACTCAAGTTAGTACTATGGACCTTTTAGGGGTAAATGAGGTACAAAGGTTCAAAGATATTATAAAATGTAAAAAACAAAAACATTGAATCAAATCAAACCAAATAAAATCCACATACCATTATATTACAATTTGATACACTGATCACTGAACCAAACCAAACGAAACACAACGCTCAACATAGCAGCTGTAGGAAAGGTCCCATCTTTCATTCAGAGTTCAATTAACCAAAAAAAGTCATCATTTACTCATTCTCATGTCATTTTAAAACTGTATTTTTTTTGAGTAGAGCAAGTTTTTTTTCAAAAAAATATCTATTGGAAAGATGCTGACAGTCATGTAGTTTACTTTTTTATTTAAAATAGTCGTATTTACCACTTTTTTTCTATATAAAATATTTTTGATGGTGTTCATTTTTGGAGATTGACAGCACTTGTTCCTGTTCATTTTCACTGTGTTGAACAGTGTGAACATATTTCTAAACTTACTTTGTGATCCATGGAAGGACTCAAGTTTTTGGGCAATCTAAAATGGGTCAGTTAAATGACAACGAAAAAAAAAAACAGGAAAAAAATGACAAGAGTCATTTGAGAGGCTGAGGCGAGGAACAGTAAAGAAAAAAAAAAGGTGGGCCTAATTTTTAAGAAAGAGACTGCAAAGGGGTCCCAGCAAACACACCAAACTTGGTATAAAACCTTTGGCATTATTTTGCTTCCTAATTTGGCAGTAATAATACATGAATTTGAGGTATTCTTAATCTGAAGTATTTTTATGTTCCTGATCTGGACTTAAAAATGTGAGTTAAATGGAGATTTGTTCTGTCCGACAGTGGAGTGGAATGGTACCTAAAGCATGTAGCATGGATAGGTGGAGATAAATTCCTTGTGGACTGACTTTCATGAATTCTTGAACTTTGGGTGGCATTAGACTCTTTGAAGATCTTAAGCAGTAATCCATGGATGTAACCTGGACCCCTCATTTCTCCTAAACAATCTCAGATCTCCCTAACGCTCATTAACCAAGTGCAGAAGGCTCAATAAAGCACAGCTAACCTCTCTCTCTCTCTCTTTATTTCCCTGAGGCTCAATGGAGTGGTACAATCCATCCTGTGAACCCCCCAGAAATGATACAGGTCAACCACAGGCATGACGCCACTGGCCGTGAGTACAGAGGAGGGCTGTTAAGGTCTTTACTCTCACTGTTCCAGGGTCAGGGGGTCAGAGAGGTGTAGATGGTAAATTTGTTAAGAGGCAGGGGGCAGACCTGACCGGTGAACCATCACACTCACAGTGGGAATCCACAGCAGGCCAATTAGCGCAGAGGCTTTTGAGGAATGCAGCTGACCACAGCTGTCCACTGGATGACCTGGGCTCATGAAGCTGTCTGAGATAAAGCTAGTTTCAGGGTGAATAAAAGCAGTGGAACAGATGGAACACTGTAAGGCCTCATATGGTGCACAACGGCTACAGTAAGTCTGTATAAGGATGACGCAGACAACTCACTGACAAATGAATCTGAGAAATCAACGCTCAACATGGCAGCTGTAGAAAAGGTCCCCCTTTTCAACCACAGTTTAATCAACCAAAAATGTCAATTTTTTTTATGTGATTTATGAAATTTCAAGCAGCCTTCAGTGTCTCATGATCCTTCGGAATTCATTCTAATATTCTGATTTTCTCAAGAAACATTTCTTATTATCAATGCTGAAAACATTTGTACTGCTTAACATTTTTGTGGAGACTGTGATACATTTTTTCCATGATTTTTTGATTAATAGAAAGTTCAAAAGAACAGCATTTATTTGATATAGAAATTGTAGGTAAAATTATAAATGTCTTTTAATTCAGTTTCAGGGTGAATAAAAGCAGTGGAACAGATGGAACACTGTAAGGCCTCATATGGTGCACAACGGCTACAGTAAGTCTGTATAAGGATGACGCAGACAACTCACTGACAAATGAATCTGAGAAATCAACGCTCAACATGGCAGCTGTAGAAAAGGTCCCCCTTTTCAACCACAGTTTAATCAACCAAAAATGTCAATTTATTCAGTCTCATGTCATTTTTGAAGAGTGACAACATCTGTCCCTGTTCATTTTCATTTTGTTGAACACTGTGAACATTCTGCTAAGGTTATTTTGTGATCCATGGAAAAATTCAAATTATACAGGTTTGGAATGACATGAGGGTGATGACAGAATTGTAATTTTTTTGGGGAACTTTAAAATGGACAGTTAACTTAGAAAAATGAGAGAAAAAAAATCATCTGGTTCCTGGATTGTAAACCAGGCTGAAAGCTGCTGAAATATTTACACTACTGTCTCTTATACTCACCAAGGTTGAATTTCTTTGATCAAAAATACAGTAATATTATGAAATATTATTTCAATTTACTATATATATATAAATATATATATAAAAAATATTACTGTTTTTACTGTATTTTTAATCAAAGTAATTTTTGATTAATAGAAAGTTCAAAAGAACAGCATTTATTTGATATAGAAATTGTAGGTAAAATTATAAATGTCTTTTAATTCTGAATTAGTCCCTGCTGACTAAAAGTATTAATTAGAAAAACAACAACAACTCTTACTTAACTTTTAAATGGTCATATACCTTTATGTCATACGATGAAAGCAAAAAACAAAAAGACTGATCAAAAGATCTTAACAGAAGACTGACATTCCAATCCAAAATGTGAATCATTTAGGGAATTAGGTCAGTAAAACGGCTTGTCCACAGTTGTTTTTGAGGGAAAGCCGACCTGAGAGATGTAAAATTGAATCAATGCAATGAGCTTATTCAAATACGGCACGCACAATGGAGCAACTAACAGTCAAATCTACTCAGTCAATACAAGGCCAAATGGTCCAGACAAAAGGTCAGATATGCACTTAGCCTGTGTGGCTATGCATCCTCAGATTGTATTTCAATTTGGGATTTGAACAGTAAGAATTGATTTCAAAGGTTTTGAATAACGCAGCAATTATTGCTGACACGAAAGCACTTCGAACATTGTCACCAGGGACATGCAGAGAGTTCCTCAGGGGCAAGGGCTCAAATGTAAAAAGGGGTATATATATATATATATATATACATAAATAAGGCAATGACACCTCAGACTGACAGATACTTAGGAAATTAGGCTACTTTAGCTTTTTATACATTGTCGTGTTAATTATAATTAAATGCATTTTGTTTTATTGACCACAATATTATCATTGATATTTGTTTGAGAGAGGCACTTTTGATTAATTTTGAAAAAGGCTCGAGCACCCAAAGCACCCCCCAATCTTTGATTCATCAAAGAATCCTGAAAAAAGGAAACAAATTTTTCAACATTGGTTTTTAAAAAATAAAATCTTACATACCACAAACTGTTGATATTGTATGATATTGTATACTTGATAATTAAAAAATATATACTGTATATTAAAGATATTTTGTCCTAAAGGATACGCATCAACCGATTTTTAAAGTGATTAATTATTTAATAAAATGGCTTTAAATGTTCTGATTGTCATTAGGAAATAATCTTAAAATGTCAACCCTGTTATCATGATTATTCCAATTGTGCGAAAATGTACACCTGTTTCATAAATTGACCTTCACATTCAACATAGGTTCACTTTTTGCAATATTCTGATGGAAACAAGCAGGTCTTTTCATCAAGACCAACAATAAACAACTCACCAATGTGTGGGTTTTTACATAAGGAGTCACTTTCAAATAAGCACTCGAATGTCACTGAGACATCTGTCAAAGACTGCATCATCTGGAAAGCATTGTGTTTTACTTGAAGCATCATATTTGTATATAAACAAATCTAAGCCATAAACGTCACAAAAACATCTGCCGAATGATGTTCTAACATTTGTCAGTGGATGATTTAGAGATGTATGTATGTCTGATGAGCAAGCTTTCTAAAAATGGCATCTTCCAGATAAACTCACACACGTCACGCCTTGGCAAAATTCATGTGCTATTAGCATTGGGTCAATTTGCCAACAGATTTACTGAGCAACTGTTACACCAATGCCCTGACTGTCAACAGAAGAACAGCATAGAAAATTACCCACACTATCATTAGATGTGTGCAACAGACAGCCTGTGTCCGAAACCTACAGTACAGTACGCTGGCTGCTGCTACCTTGCTGCCCAGTCAGTCAATGCCTGGCAGTGTTTGGGTATGAAGGTACATCCAAAAGAAACTGGTTTCAGCTGGGCTCACAAGCCACCATAATGTCATATATAATGACCTAAAACAAATTGAGCTTGAGAGGTAACCACACAAAATGTACTAACTACAGGTTCAGTCATGCAAGTCATTTGTTTAACAAAAATAGAATAGAATAAAAAAAAAAAACATTTTGGGGGGTATTTTTGCCACTTTTAGTGTCATTATTGTCCTAAGCCCCCCTTAATTTCTTATTGTCGTATACACAGATTTTCGGGATATCATAGGCAGCGAAGGACACATCTATGTTACCTTCAAGGGTTCACCAGATGAACATAATTCACCAGATAATTACATAAGCATCTTAGCAAACAGGACGTGATGCAAACATTGGATTTGGACACATCTTTCTTTCTTCCTCAATGCCTGAAAAAACATAATTTTTCAGCTTTGAGACACAGCCACCAGATAAAGAAAAAGATGATGAATTGCAAAAGAGATCACATATTTGACTGTGTGACTGGTTGAAGAAACAGATTAATGTTTGACTTTTAAAAAAAAAAACATGAAAGTCCAATCGGGCTCCTGGAAACAGAGTGACCTTCTGCAAGAGAGAGAGTGAGAGAAGTGGAGCTTTGAGATTTTTTTCTAATGAAAAGAACAAAGACAGAGAAGTCCCGTGTCCTGAATTCTCATTTCTTGACTTCAGACGCAGGGAGAGAATGAGAGCGAGCACGCTGTGGGTGTGACGGTGTTAGAGCAGCGATGAGGCTCAGGCTGAGATTATTCATTATTCAGCTCACTTAATGCCTGAAAAAACATACTTTTTCAGCTTTGAGACACAGCCACCAGATAAAGAAAAAGATGATGAATTGCAAAAGAGATCACATATTTGACTGTGTGACTGGTTGAAGAAACAGATTAATGTTTGACTTTTAAAAAAAAAAACATGAAAGTCCAATCGGGCTCCTGGAAACAGAGTGACCTTCTGCAAGAGAGAGAGTGAGAGAAGTGGAGCTTTGAGATTTTTTTCTAATGAAAAGAACAAAGACAGAGAAGTCCCGTGTCCTGAATTCTCATTTCTTGACTTCAGACGCAGGGAGAGAATGAGAGCGAGCACGCTGTGGGTGTGACGGTGTTAGAGCAGCGATGAGGCTCAGGCTGAGATTATTCATTATTCAGCTCAGTAAATGAGAGGAAAGGCAAGAGCTTCAGGCCTCTCATTACACATAGCAGCAGAGGGCTCCGAATGAAATGCACTGTGGATATTACACACTCCTTCCTCCAGCATGTCAGGCTACTCACCTCCAGATTCTGCTAGACTGGCCGGCAGCAACCATTACCACCCTTGAGCTGGACAAGCCACACTGGAAGTGCCAAGTTAAGGGAGCCAAAGCCAAGTCTGACTCAGATATTCAACGGAAAGAAATTCGAATGGTTTCGAAAACTAAAATCTTAACAAGTTCACAAATTTCCTCTATGGGCAGCATGAGTCAAACAGCATATAAAACAGAACTGATTACTACTGTAAACGTCTGTAGAACCGCAAACCAGTTAAACTCAATCAATCCATAAGCAGTGTTGGGGTAACACATTACAAGTAATGCGAGTTAGGTAATCAGATTACTTTTTTTTCCAAGTAACTAGTGAAGTAACGCATTACTTTTAAATGGAAATATCTGAGTTACTTTTTCAAAAAAGTAATGCAAGCTACTTTGTTTTCCAGTTTATTCACTGACACCTCTTCTGCCCGTATTGAGAGAAATTGGGAGAACGGTGCAGAGCCAGAACCCTTTCTTCAGCCTGAGGCTTATTAAGTTCACTTTTGGTGTGAAAGTTGCCAAAAAATAACTTAAAAAAAAAAAAAAAGGCAAGCCCAGCCAAGGTAACGTAATGCATTACTTTCCATAAAATAGTAACTAAGTAATGCATTAGTTACTTTTTTATGGAGTAATGCAATATTGTAATGCATTACTTTTAAAAGTAACTTTCCTCCCAACACTGTCCATAACTACAGCAGAGAAGACATTTACTGTTAAGCTGAGTAAGTTAAGTAATGTACAATACTTCTATTACTACTACTACTACTAATAATAATAATTTAGTTAATTATTTTCAAATTAGGTATTAAAAAACAATATTCAATGATTAATTCTATAATACATGAATTCATAATATTACATATTTAAGGAACCCTACCCCCTGTTTATAAGTCCCAATTTAACTGTAATCAGACCAAATATAGCTTTTTAAATAGATTTATAAAATAATCTCTTACTGAATACTGTTAATAACTAATTAGAAAATTAATTAAACTAATTAATTAAATTAATTAATTAAAATTATTTTAAAAAGTTTAAAATCATTTTAGACCAAGTATAGCATGCTACACCAAAGAACATGTCAACTCTCCAAAATGTCAACTATTATTGTATAGATCGGTGGTTATTCAATGTGGGAACTTCTGGACTCTGAGCTGATCTACAGTAGTTGATCTGGCCACAAGGGCTACAGGCAGAGCCAGAACTTTTTAATCAGATTAAATGTGGCTGATGAGGTGCAGGTCAGTACTCTGAGCCCTGGTGCTGAGCGCCACGCGCTGGGCTCGAGGGTTATCACAAGCTCCCCAGACGTGTTTATTGGAATCGGGCAGTGGGCCGCTCTGGGCCATGGGGAGGTTAGATTAGAAGCGCACTGCAGCCTGCACATTGTGTTTTCATAAGTGATTTTCTTTCCCCTGCAGCAGATCCACCAAAGTCCCGCATATAATCAGATGCAGATCTAACTTCACCACTGATGAAAGCCAATGGGACACACTGAAGCCTTTCATCAGCTTTTGACCTGTATTAACAGGGCAAACCCAGGAATCGTGAGACTGCTTTGATTAAACTCACTGAATGAATAAAGCAATTTATTAATTTATTAAGCAATTGTGCTATGGTTATTTAAACAAAGAGCAACAATGAGCATTTGGATGGTGAACCACCCTATTGCAAAGCACAAGCTAATGCAGACACCAGAGACATTATAACGGGAGGTGACCACTTGTACATATATGAACGTGAGAAATCATAATGCTCAATATGGCAACTGTAGTCCCTTTTTACATTTAAAAAGCCAATCAGCTGTTGTTTATGCAAGTACAAGGGTTTTCAAACTTTTTGCAGGCCTAAGGACCCACAAATACAATGATCCCGATTTTTCAGAGATTCTTATTTTAGGAAATATTAGAAAAATAACAAATTATGCAAAAAAAAGTAAAATAATTGCAATAAATATCCTGATTTGTGACTAGTCTTTAGAAAGCAGAATGAAAAATTATTAAATTTTGTGAATGTGAACGTAACAAAAAACATGTTAAACATATTTAATTATCATCTTAAATGCTCACATTAACTTTGGCAGTGCTAAAATGCATTAAATATTAGCAATTTAGGTTTTAGCCGTTTTTGCCTTTCCTCATTCAAGTAAATCTGAACATTTATGACTATAAAGAGTGGCTAGGTGATGATGTCAAGATGGCTGCAGAGTGTCAAGATGGCACACAACTTTTGTGCAGATTTGCAGTCTGGAGGAAGGAAGTGAGGCAGACATGAAGACATTAGACCCGGTTTTGTCTGAACCCTTCACGCTGATCTTCCTGGGTAGAAGCAGATTCAACTGCCACGTAGTCAATGAACAGAGTCAAGCTGCTCAGTAAGGTCAAACAAGACTATAATCGAATTAAAATTCCACAATTATTACGGAGCACATGCCCCTGTCTCTTTTTTCTGCCTTTCTCCCAGTTTAGACAGTCATCTGATCGATTTATCCCCGCTTTGACCTTACAAGGCAAAAGTCTGGAGAGGGGAGGCCTTTAGCACTCTTTCTCTTCCTCTAAATTAGGTCCAACTTGGTTTGGCTTATCTTATTTTGAATGTTGTTTCCAATAGCTCAATGTCTTTGGTTTGGCTTCTCTTTTCTCTAATTCTATCCATCTTCATTGGTATGTCCTTGTGTTACTATGTTTTCAATTCTGTATCTGTAATTCACTCTCAGACCGCATCTCCTACAGGGTAGAAAACGGCTACAGAGAAACTCTCCTCCCCAACAGTAAACACAGACATCTGCAGAGGAACCGCATAATACAAAATCACATCCTTCAAATGGCAATGGTCCTCCTCCCAATGGAACCAGACCAAGAATACATGACACACCAACAACAGCCATACGTCTTATCAGCATTATCTAAACACACATAATAAACTAAAATCCCATGGCCTGTAATTGTGACAAGGCCCACGCCTGAATCAAAACTCAGACTCGCTCTTTAATCAGCCAGAAGATTTAAGTGCAACATGTTCTCACAGCAAGAGAAAATGCTGAGATCCTGACAGCTACGTCACTGTGGTGCTCGCATTGAATTGGGTGGGTCTGTGAAAAGTCTGATGGTTTTAGTCTGGTTTTAATGACCGTGAGAACTTCATACATCCACTGCTTTTACACTTTGTTTGGTCTATAATAGAGTTTCGACCTCCAGAAAAGCTGAAACAAGCTTTTTTTTTTTTTAGGACAGAGAAGGACAAACAATCCCTGAGCTCTGCTGTATGTCTCAATGAACGTGATTTTATGGAAGTGAAGCTTATAATGACCAAAGATTTAAAACTGGGGTGAAAAATTCTTCCCATTACACGTAAAGAATCCCATTAATGGGATTCATACCTCAGAACACCCTGAGCCATATGGACAACAACATTTAAATAATAATACACCTTCATGATCTCTTTTGAGGCACAGTTCACCCAAAAATAAATATTCTGCCATTATTTACTAACCCTCATGACATTCCAAACCCGTATGTGACCTTGGACCACAAAACCAGTCATAGGGGTCAATTTTTTTAAATTGAGATTTATACATCATCTGAAAGCTGAATAAATAAGCTTTCCACTGATGGTTTGTTAGGATAAGACACTATTTGGCCGAGATACAACTATTTGAAAATCTTAAAAATTAAGTTTTGATATATTTACGGTAGGAAATTTACAAAATATCTTCATGGAACACGATCTTTACTTAATATCCTAATGATTTTTGGCATAAAAGAAAAATCAATAATTTTGACCCATACAATGTTTTTTTTTGGCTATTGCTAAAAATATACCTAAGTGACTTAAGACTGGTTTTGTGCTCCTGGGTCACATATGCTGTTTTATATATTTTTATGTAAACTGATCTATTTGTTCTACTTACTTATTTTAAGTTAACTGATTGATTCAATTCTCAAATCAAACTGAACAATTTTTCATGAATCAAACCAATTTGAATCAGAGTTCAACACACTCTATGACTCATTCACAGCAGTTTGAAAGTTCACAAATCACTAGTTAGGAAGTTTATTATTGCATAACATCTTAAACTTCAGCCTGCTTCTCACACAATACTGTAGTGACTTCAGAAGACATGGACTATAGCACAGAAATCTTAAGGACTTTTATGGCGCTTTTTTGGGGGGTCATTTTCAATCTATGAACTATGGGCCTGTATGGACCTGTTTTGTTCCACAGTATGAAGAAAATCAAACAGGTTTGGAAAGACATGACAGTAATGAAATACATTTTTGGGTGAACTATCCCTGTAATTTTTATCTGAGAAACTGGAGCTTTCTCTTGTCTAGCTGACAGCATATTTTGCTTCTAATTTCTTTATGTTGAACAAATCTTTGCTCAACAATAATGTTTATTCAGCACTACGTCTTGTCTAGTAACAAAACAACGCCACAATTGTTCATTCTCCACTTCTGCTATCAGAAAAATTTTAAAAACAATGGGTTTGTGTCACTACTGATGTAATAAATTGAGCTTTCGTGCATTCTTAGACACATCCCTGACTTCTCTGAAATTCTCATTTTGAAAAAAAAAATCATCAACATAGCATCTGAAAGACTTCCCTAGACAGGGCATTATCCAAATATTAGTTGTACTTCCACAGTTGTGCTAATATCAGGGAGAAAAAAAAAAAACTGTTCTCTCACCATCTCAGGATCCTAAAAGTGTACATTCACCTTCATTACCATTCCGGGTATTTTAGTAACTTGAGGATATGTGCTCAACAAACTGAAGCAAAATTCATTGAAGTTTACTTCCACTGTTCCCTGGCCAAGTTAAATTAAGCTTATGTTGCTTGGCACACCATGGTCCCCATGTTGTATTTTAAACTTGAAACAATACACAGACACACGGGCCTTTGAATTAACCTCCTCTGTGGCAGTCTCCCCAACACCGGAGATGTCAGCATTTTTCCCCAAATATGTCAGGACAGGAAGCAAAGACGAGAAACAACGGCTGACCAACCAAAACATAATATAAGGTTAGACTTATTCATGACATATGGAAGAATAACACAGCTGGAATCAATATATCAAATGTCAAATCAGAGTATTGGACATTACCGTCTGTCCTTTTTAAAAGGGTAAATTGCCATGTTTAAGTCATTATTATAAATCAATTGACTACTTCCTATAATATAATTGAATAACTAGAAGGCACAAAAGGAATGGGAAACCGTATCACTTTAACCCAGGTGAATTATGACCGAAAGGCAGATGAAACCTCATCGGTAGCTATCATGAGCCAGACGCCCAGCTTTGATCGTAAGTGGCCGTGACTTTTTCACCAGATAAGGTGGAAGCACTATGACATTGAGCCCGTGTCAGCATTAAGCTCACCTTCACTGATAATTCATGCCGTCTCATTCTGCACCTGAAAACCCACAGAGGGCTCATTTACCCTCAGGCTGACAATTGAGAGAGGAAAAGGAGCGTTTGGAAGAAGTTAGTCTTTTACAGCCTTCCCTCTTCCTTTGATTCCTTCCATTCTCCCTGTGATAATAAACTCACGTTGAGCACTTGAACTCGGTTGTTAAGTCATGCGTGTTGATGCCGATAATAGAGCACGAGCGATTACTTCACACATGTCTGGGACTCAGACTCTACAGATATGGCCGAACGAGCCGGGTCAGTCAGAGGAAGAGACGGCATCACGCCACCCGGCTGAGTGTCTCCTTTGCACTAGATGTGCATTCCAGTCCTGTTAGGCAGAGAAAAGGTCCCATTAGGCCTGTCTGGGAAGGTAATGAATACCCATTAGGTCGTGACCTCTGTTCAGACATGGTTACATCATCATCAGAGGGGTTACAGAGGCTCCACATATGCCCCTGAAGCTGCACATGAGAGGGAGAGAGGGAGAGGATAACAACTCCTTATCTGTCTTTATCACTTTCTCTCTGACGCTCAGTGATGTAAGGCGTTTTGAAGAGAACACCGATTGCTGTGGTAAAACAACATGCTGTCTGAGACTATAAACATGAGTGTGGGGATTAAACCGTGCCGCTCTGATCCTCTTCGAGATAAATCAAGTCTGCTGAAACATTAGTGGAACTTTGCTATAATCCAGGCTAAATTTATCAACCATCATGTTCTATATTTAGATTAACTATTTGTTGGACTTTTGCAACTTTTACTGATACAGACGGGTCAATGACATATAAGAGTGTCCAAGATAAAGAAAATGAGGTCCCAATTTCTATGAATGTACTCTTTGGCTGTGTCTGAAATTGCATACTCTGAGTAGGTAGTTCTTTAAAATAAATAATTAGTGACTGTTTAAAGAATGTGCTACATAGTATAAATGTGTGTTGTATAAATGTAATCCAGATGTACTATATCCACCATGTTGTCATTGTCATGTGACCTGCAGCACCAGTTGCGTGGCTTCATTGCCATTCATACAGTTTTTTGCACCCTAAATAGGAGTCTGCATGTTCAGATACAGCTACTGTATTAATGTTGCCTTCATGATTTTGATAACCATTTTCAACAAAAGACCGAATTCAATGACTCTAAAAATGTAATGTGGTATAATCAAGTAGAGTAATAACATTTTCTTTCAATTTTTTTAACAAATATCTTAAATTATTAACTATTACTATTTTTTGTTTTTTTACATTCCTTTTTTAAAAGGAACTTTAATTCAGAAATGTGCATTAACTGCAAGACTAAACATTTCAAAATAAATACATAATTTAAGGTCTTTAGATGGGGGGTGAGTTAACAGACCTCCCACACAAACAGGATGTCTCTTGGACTCATTTGGAGAGCAGAAGCTGAACAAGTGAGTCTCCCATGATCTGCTGCAATAATCTAGCTAAAAGGTCACTAATTAATGGACCGCGGTACAGATGCAGAGCCAAGACTGTTTCTATCAGGACAGTAAATCACTTATAATAAATTTATATAATTATAAACATTGATTTTTTTTTAAGAAACTGAGCATCTGAAGCGGCATATACAGTGTGTGTGTGTATAAACATTGAATCAGGTTGATATTTCTGTCACTTGATGATTCTCATGCACAGGGATGAGAAATTGTGTGCTAACAGTCCTCCAATTCTGTCTTGCCTATCACACAGGTTCACTTATAAGGCCTTACTATTTATGGAATAGTGTTGGATGTAAGCTGCAATTAACAAACATGGCAAAAAAAAATTCCGTATTCAATAAGGGTTTGGAGTGTATCGCAAAACATTTATAACAATGTGGTCAAGATGACATCCTGAATGTATTAGTGTTAGTGCAGAGCAAGCTGGAAACAAAGGACAAAGCCTGCTCTATATGAGTGAGAAACCTCTGAGAAACAACTGCAGGTTGTTCAACCGCCTCAGTTGCCAGAATGCAGAAAAAAGCCATTAAAGTCAATTAAGAGGAAAATCAGGCTGGAAATGAATTATCCAGCCCTCTAATCTCATCATAGCCATGTGGTGATCAAGAGGGCAGATTATCACTCGCACATTACTGCAGAGTTCAACGGCTCTCCCACGGGTGGCCATTTTGTTTGAGGTCAAGGTGAAAACGAAAGTTAGCACAGTTTTAAATTCATTGAAAGAACTATCTTATAAACTACATTGTTGTACATTTTCCACATTAAAGGTAAAGTGTGTGCGTGTAGTTTTTTCACTAGCATTACCAAACTGAATTTGCAAAAAACAATTTTTTAAAGAGGTTTCATGAACACTACCCCATAGTCCCGCCCTCAAACTCATGTCATTGGTTGAGCCAATTTTGTGGTAGTTGGGTTGCTCCAATTAAGGTTTTTTCCCGCATATTAAGAAGATTACACACTTCACCTACAACCAACAAAGTACATTTCACAAATATATCATATGATACACTTAATTCATAGTATACTGAAATAATTCAAGAATGTCTGATAAACACCTCTTAGTGCCAGTGTGCAAATGTTGCCTCTATTAATGAACAAAGGGAACAAAATAGTCTCTTGAATGTCACAGATATATTATTCACCAAAGACAAATATGTTCTTTCATTTTTGCATCAAAAACAAATAGAAAGAAAACTGTTTTATTGGCTCCAGACTATTGCCTGTAACCATATTGTAAGAACTTATGCAACAAGCTCTATGGTTCCCCATTGAATAACCAGCCCCAGATGTTACATGGTAGACAGTAGCTGTTTCCTCTATCCATTGTTTAAGCACAACTTAAAACAAAGATCTAGATTTCCCCCTCAAGAAAATATGAGCGGCACTGACCACTCAAAAACACTGAATGGATGACAGCCACGGGTTCTCAGTTCTCAGATTGTTTTATTGGAAAGTTTTCCAGAACCATAATGTTTAGAGTTAGAAATTCTTTGGTTTTACCAATGTGGAAACTTGATCTGATCAAACATTCAAACTGTATTTGTTTATGGTGGGTGGTCTGAGGGCAATGCATTCACAAACTGTATTCATTAACCAGAATAGCCAGACTAACTTTGAATGTTGGTGTGACAGTTTTTTTTTTTAAGCGTTTTTTTTTTTTTTTGAAAACGTTTAAGAAAAATCTATTTTATGTAAGCTTTATAGGCTTTCAGACAGACACAGACAGACAGCCAGACAGACAGACAGACAGACAGACAGACAGACAGACAGACAGACAGACAGACAGACAGACAGACAGACAGACAGACAGACAGACAGACAGACAGACAGACAGACAGACAGACAGACAGACAGATAGACAGATAGATAGATATAGATATAGATATAGATATAGATAGATAGATAGATAGATAGATAGGGTAGGTATAGAAAATAATATCACCACCGGTGTGCAGCATCCACTTGGATGATGCGATGGCAGCCACAGTACAACGACGCCAGTGCGCTCACCACACACCAGCTACAGGTGGAGAGGAGAGAGACATGTTGGTGTTATATCTTTCACTTGGATGCTATAAGTTGCTCTGAGTAAATACAGCTGGATAAAACAAAAACTGTGTCCATCTTCATTTCAGGCTGCAAAGTAACAAAATGTGACTATGTTAAAAGGGGGGTGATTCTATACCTACTGCAGACAGACAGACAGACAGATAGACACACGATGGACCACATCTCGCTCAAACCACAACTGAAGAAACCCAGTGAAATCCAGCACCCAACTGGAGAAAATGAAACAAATATCCTCCTCTAGTATTTCAAGGAAAAATATTTCACTACTGGCGATGGGTTTAATGAAAGTGTGACTTGAAAAAATAAAAAGCAGATACGGGAAAACTGTATTTTTGAGATATTTTCTCATTGTGAGAACAGGAGATGAAGCTGTTGACGTGTCCTGGAGATAGATCTGGATTGTGCTCCAGCTTAGGAAAGTTAACAACGGCTGGTCCTCAGAGCAAGAGAGAGCCACTCTGACAGATGTGTGCGATTAGTTTCTCATGGACCGCATCATTCCTCTCAGGGGAAACAAGAGCAAGTGAGAGAGGACTAGTGAGGATATTTACAATGCTAGTAAATACCGCCAGCATTGACTCCTATCCCTCATTAGGACCGTAGCAGTTAGGTGGCAGTTGGAGCATTATCATACCAACTTTAACTGCCTTACAGGCCCTATAAACAGTCACAAGACTACCATATATATTTTTGGATGCTATTTAGATGCCTCTCCACGGCTCATTGGTTGCCTTCTCATGACTGATTCCATAAAGAGAGGCCTTTGAAAACATGAACAGCCTTCCCTTTTAATCCTGAAGCCCATTTGTTTGAATTTTTCACTGGGTAAAAATAGTTTATGGAGACATTAGACACTGCAGGCAACACATAATATAATTGCGTGTTACATAGACAGTGTGGCGTGCATCTTATCTCAACATCTGAGGAATGAACAGCACAGAACCCGCAAGACAACAACAGTATTTGCCTTTAAGCCTTTGAACTTCCTGTTTGCCATCTTCAGACTTCCATATAAATGTATAATACTCTTCTGCATTTATTATGCATTTGCAAGGTGCTTTCATCCAAACTGACTTTCAGTGCATTCAAGGTATATATTTTCTCAGTATACGTGTCCCATGGGAATCAAACCCATGACCTTGGTGTTGCTAGCAGCTGAGGTACAGGAATGATTCCAAGATGGCACAGAATCATGGGTACAGGTACCTTCTGGAGGACACACATTTGTTCTGTTCCAAAACCCAGTGAGCTGCCTACGTAAGCAGTATTTTAGGGCTACATTTTAAGGCATTAAAGTCACACTCCCAACATGAAGAGGCAGCATAATTATACCGCCTACTAAGATACCTTTGTCTGCCTAGATTCTAAGGCAGCATCATATTTACATCTTTCACATTATTTTGTATTAGCTAGCCTTTCATTTAATTTATACTCTGAATACTTCAGATTTTCTACACTAGCATTCAAAAGTTTGTGGTTGAGCATAAGAAACAAAACCATTAAAAACCTAACCAACGAATGGTTTTGTTTCTTATGCTCAAGGCTGCATTTATTTGGTAAAAAATACAGTAAAACAGTATTTTTTTTTTAAATGTATTCCTGAGATGCAAAGCTGAACTTTCAGCAGCCATTACCACAGTCTTTAGTGTGACATATGATCATGATGTGATGCTCACGAACATTTTTTATTATTACTAATGTTAGAAATTGTGCTGTTTATTATTTTCATGGAAACCATGATACTTCTTTTCTGGATAAAAAAAAAAAAAACATTAACTCGAAATATTTCATCATCTACTTTTCAAAATTATTTTTCAATTCAATCTATTGTATTTATTTTTCAAATTATTTGTTATCATTCTCCTTACTGTTAAATTAAATTTTCTGATTAAATAAAGGTAAATAAATCTGTGGAGAAGGCAATCCCAGAATGCACTGTACCAAGGGGACAAAAATAAATCCCTTATGATGGTAGCCAAAACAAGAGAAATGTTGATTTACAGTGGGTACGGAAAGTATTCAGACCCCCTTACATTTTTCACTCTTTGTTATATTGCAGCCATTTGCTAAAATCATTTAAGTTAATTTTTTTTCCTCATTAATGTACACACAGCACCCCATATTGACAGAAAAACACAGAATCGTTGACATTTTTGCAGATTTATTAAAAAAGAAAAACTGAAATATCACATGGTCCTAAGTATTCAGACCCTTTGCTCAGTATTTAGTAGAAGCACCCTTTTGGAAAAATTGAAGGGGGTCTGAATACTTTCCGTACCCACTGTAAAAAATACTAATATGATTTAATGAACTTAGTCTAATGAACTATTTTACCCAAAAGTTGTATTGTATTTTTATGCAACATATTAACATCAAACTCATCTGATAGGATCCTACCTTAGAAGGCAGGTTCTTATGTAGGCAGTAGACAGTGAGGCAGCTCACTGGGTTTTGGAACAGACATATTTTTTAACACAAATACTGACAAATGCCAAACCTTAATTTCATCTGGACGTCAGAAGTCCTCACAAGTGAACTTGCGGTCACTGAGACAACTACACCATAGTCATGCCTGAGCAATGCAGTCACTGAGTTAGCACAGAAATTCATGGAGTGGTCGAGCGGGTCATCAATCAATGTCTATACACACTCTATATCAACCCTACTGTAGTCCTGTAACACACTTACACAGAACAGTGATGAACCAGTTAACACTGCGGCGCTTCGCATAAATACAAAAGAAAAAACAAATAGCTATGACATCAGTGGTAGGATCCTCTGGCAGAGAAAAGCTAAAACATTTACTGGAAAGCAGGGTTGTGCGTAAACTGATTTGGTTGTGTCGCAAATTATAGCTGAATGGTTTTGGTTATTGAACAGCCCAACAAATCAAATCCCAATCCAAATCTCTTTTTCCATTTCTCTGTGTTTACCGGGAACATCATTACAAGTTGATTGAGTGAGATATGTACAGTTATGTCCATAAAAGGCCTAAATCTGAAAGCAGATGAGAGGCAGCTGTAACAATAGGCATTCATAATGTGTCTGTTATGAGGAGTATTATTTATATCCATGGTGTAGACTACATCACAGTCACAGAAAAGGGTGTGGAAACTTCTGTGAATGTCTCTCCAAGATTGTGTGTGTGTGTAAAGTCACAGGATATGGTGAATTCTTTCATGTCGCCTTCAGGCAAACGTCATCGTTTCCACAATGTAATCATCAGGCCTGTAGGTAGTTCCAAACCATTTCACCATGCGGAAACTGCTCACACGTTTCCTCTCATGCAAAACGGCGGCTGATAACTTTGTTTTGCTTTGACGCAGTGAGTGTTTGTTTCCTTCAGTAGCTGAATAATTAGCGCTGAATAAATATATAAATAAGCACCGACGAGCAAACGAATAAATGCAGTGTCGACCTTAATGAGCAGGCTCGTTAGATTGGGTGATTGCTGTTTGGAGTTAGTTTAATTCGATCTGCCTCTCTAATCCCACAGCCTGCGATGCTTCATTGTTCACCACAGCTCTTACAAAAACAGACGGTAGCTCATTTGAATGAGAGAGGTATAACTATTGATCTCACACAAAGGAAATTACTGTGTTCTGAGAGAAAACAAATTACGCTGGTTTGTCCCAATCTTAATAAAGAAAGGTGCCAATGTATTTGGTGGAAGTTTCTATGAATCCGGATTAAGAATGTTAAAGTCTGTTACATTAACTGCTGAATTGAGGCAGCATAGACAGATACTGAGGCAATTATCTAATCTGATTAAGGGAATGGTAAAAATGAAGTGAATGAAGGGTCCAAAATTAACTAGCCACACCAGCCAATGGCTGATGAATTGAGAAAATGTATCAGTTATACATATTTCTTACTAGCCATGACATTTGTATTATTTTCATAAATACACTACCATTCAAAGTTTGAGGTAGTGAGATTTCTTTTGAAAGGATCCTGAAAAAAAGTATCATGGTTTCCACAAATATATTAAACAGCACAACTGTTTTCAACATGGATAAAAATAAGAATAGTTTCTTCAGCATCAAATCAGCATATTAGAATGATTTCTGAAGGATCATGTGACACTGAAGACTGGAGTAATGATGCTGAAAATTCAGCTTTGCATCACAGGAATAAACTACATTTTAAAATCTATTAAAACATAATACAGTTAATTGGACTTGTAATACTTTTTCACAATATTACTGTTATTTACAGTATTTTTTGATCAAATAAATTCAGCCTTGGTGAGCATAAGACACTTCTTTCAAAAACAAAAAACCTCCAAGACGCCAAACTCAACTTAAACCAGTTACCAGCCACTGTCAATTTACTTTAAAGTCAAATTTGAATTGCATTGACACTTGGTGATCGTTAATTTTGGAACCTACATGATGGTGAGAGTGTGTTTTATTAGGTGTCGTGTGGGCTTGATGTCTTACTCTGTGCGGGTCGTACTCTGGTCCTCTCTGTCTGGCCTCGAGTTCCTCGTAGGCTGGAGCTGCTCCCTCTCTACGAGCCTGGAGATACTCCCTCCTCAGCTGCTGGATACGGTCCATACTGCTGCAAAAACACACAATCCACTTAGCTCAAATATTAAATTAATGAAGAAATGTGGTGCTGTGGCATAGTGGCTAAAGATCTGGGCTGGTAACCAAAAGGTTGTAGGTTCCAAATCAACTGTCCCTAGTCACTTCAGATAAAAGATTCCAAAAGCAAATTAAAATAAATTAACAATAAACAATAACAGTAATTAATAAGGTTTACATAACATAGAATATAATTGATTTATAATCATCCAGTGTTCTACTAGAACTAGACAGATAAATAAAATATGGGGTGGGAGATGGTCTACGTAGTTTCAGAAAAACAGATTTTTTCTTTTTTTTAAGATAGTGTAATAAAATAGCTCAACTTTTAAAACATGTCAAAAGATCCTTGTGTTCAGTTCCAATTAGTGAAGCTCTGTCTATCCTTCGTGACATTTGAACCTGCAATCTTTTGCTTACCAACCCAGATCTTCAAAGACTAGACCCCACCACCTCCTTACATCCGCACACAGTCTCCTACGCACAAATACTATTTCCCAACATACACATTTATAGATCTACAGTCGCAGATAACTCACAATCACCCGACTCCGGCCCACTCACACCCATCCAGAACAAAGAGTCACTACCGATCTGACCTATACAGTACATGATGTGTTGGATAAAAATCCAGAAGCCCAGCATATCAGGCTGTTGATAGGTCTGGATTGTAGTTACTTGAGAATGAGACAAACTTCGGTCTGGTAGCCCAGGATACGGCTCTATCATCTGCGCTTATCGGAAACAACAAGGTGATGACAACTGAGCTAAAGCAGACAGAAAAACTCAATACTGTCACAGATAATCAACAGCCCTTTGTTACAGGCCACTTCAAATCTAGCCAGAATCACATAATCACACACATTTAGAGAAGATTCAGAATGATATCATCATTTAAAGGGGTCATATCATGCTTTTTTAAAGATCATTATTTTGTGGAAAAAGAGACTCTGATGCAGTAAAAAAGACCAAATATGAGGTAAACTTCACCAATACTTAATAATTTAAACAAAAATTATTTTGGACATTTACACATCCTCATGTAATTTCAGGCCTGTTTGACTTATTTTCTTCTGTAAAACAAAATGAGATATTTAGCTTAATGTTCAAGCTGCTCTTTTCCATATCATGAAAGTGAATGGAGATAAACTGTAAAGTGAATGCTCACTCCAAAAAGCACAATAAAAGTGTCATAAAAAAGGTGTGCTATATTTTGAGCCATATGATAGCGTTGTGTGAGGAACAAATTTAAATGTAAGCTGTTATTCACTTAATATATTTAATGTGACAGTTGTGGTCACCATTCATCCTTATTGTATTGCATAAGAGCAACTTTAACATCTCCTTTTGTGTTCCACAGATGAAAATAAGCCATAAAGGTTGAAAATGAGATGAGGATGAGTAAATGTCAGAAATATTACTTTAAATGTTATAATATTATTAAGCTTTAACTTGTATTTTGTCTTGTGTGTGCTGTGTTTTTACTGCATCAGGGTATCTGCATCTGTTTCCTAAATGTTCATTTTTGGGTGAACTATCCCTTTAATACTACTCTACCTGTCCAAAGCTCAATAAACAACTCTGCTTTTCCAGACACAGCAAAATGATGCGCTTATCAAACGTTCAAGAGGGGAATGTGTGATATTTCTCCTGCTCAAATATTGTGTCGTGGCACAGAACTATGGAAGTGTGACTTGGGAGATAAAGTCCTGTCAGTCATCTCACAGCTTCTAACACACAAACACCAAAATCAATCTCTCAATGCTCAGCTAACACAAACACAACCTTTCCACAACTGTTGCTTCCCATTGTCAACACACAGAGCCGAACAGCCATGTCCACCATCACAGCGAGGGGTAAATGCAGCGATCAGATGCTGTGGGTGAGGATCCTATCATAAACTTCACACATCAGACATCAGTCATTTTTCAGGCCATCAACCCCTGGGGCACGAAGCCAGCTGTCTATGTATACTATGAATGTGCAACTGAAAATAAAAGGAAGATGAAAATGTGAGGGGAAAAAGGGCAACACAATAAGTTAAAAGTCCGTATGCTCAATAAAGACATTGTTTTGATAACCTAAATGGGATGAAGCCAACAATTACAATGACACTGTAAAATAGAGGAAGCATATTGTAGAACTTGCATAGAAATGCAAACACTGTCTTAACTATAGGCACGCCATAACAAAACAGCGATAAATTTAATCTCTGCCAGTTGTTTTGTCCTTACCAGCTGAAACCGACGGGCAACAAGACATTTGGCTGACAGTCTAGTTTTTGTTTTCGCTGTTTGTTAGTAGCCCCACCCACCGCCATATATCATTGGTCCCACTGTTGTTATTGTTAACTAAAACTAAAAAAAAAACAATTAAAAATCATTTTTGGTAACTGAAATAACACTGAAACGAAATATAAATATTGGATTAAGAACTTACAATGAGAACATTTTCCTTGGCAACTAACATAGGTAACATTTTACTGTGACGCCTAATTTATTAACACTAGTTAATTCATTAACTAACATTAATTAACAATTAGCTATACATTTTTACAGCATTTATTAACTTTTGTTAATGCTAGTTAATAAAAATGTTCATGCTCATGTTAACTAGTGTTACCATATACAATGTTTGATCTTGAATCTGTCATAATTTACTCACCCTCAAGAGTTTCTTTCTTCTGTTGAACACAAAAGAAGATATTTTGAAGTATGTTGGTAACCAAACAGTTGCTGGTAATAAAAAACAAAAACAAAAACAAAAACAAAAAAAAAAACATGGAAGTTAATGTGCACCAGCAACTGCAGGAACATGAGGGTGAGTAAATTATTTAAAAAATATATATATTTTGGGGTGAACTATCCCCTTAACTAATATTAACAAACAAAACCTTATTGTAAAGTGTACCTGAAATAAATAAGTTGAAGTTGAAGTACTAAAATGACTAAAACAAATGATGAAAACACATAACAAAATGACTAAAACATTAACTAAAACTAAAATGAAAACTGGAAACACAAAAATAAAAGCTCATTCAAAATATGAATAAATACTGTAATAGTATATAAATACTTCTAAAATAACACGGTTTAGTCCAAAATCTCATGCAACATAGATTAAATGTTTTTCACGTTCACATTGAGAGAGGACAAAAAAAATTCAAAAAGCACCGCATGTAGTTAAGTCAAGGTGTAAATATGTGCTTACAGTGCCCGACCTAGTGAAACCTAGAAAACAGACTTGTTTTCACAATAAAACTCAAACTCTACAACTAGAGAACAAGTAGTACTTTCATCAAAAACAAGTGTAGGCTGACCACTCTACAAAATTCCCTCATTCTCCCTTTAGACACAGAACAACAAAATTCAATTGACTTTTTTTTAATGTTCCTGACCAATCAGATTAACTGAGAGAGCAAGGAGTGTGTGAGAGAGACAAACTTGGAGAACAGAAGATGAATGAGACAGTAGAGGGATTAGATTAAGACAAAACAAATTAACGTCTTTTTTTAAAAGCTCGTTAGGCAGACAGCGCGAGTGCCAGGCATTCCAGAGGGATGATGCTGTGGGAACGGACCAAAGTGCGGCAACCCGGCGGCCACACGCACACTCCAGCTCCGGTACAGGGGACGCTGAACCCAGACAGTGAGGTCTCAAAACAAACCAACCGTCTATGCAGAAAAACACACACACTCAGGGACACAACAAGAAAGGTCCCACTGTGGATTAATAACACACACCCACACACACACAAAAATGGCTGACCTCTCTCCATCATGCGTCATAAACAGCCTTTTTCATCTGCTGTTCTTTCAGGAACAATAAAGATTTGTGTGACTCAAGCAGGCCTAATGTTGCCACTGCTGCTGCAGTCCCAGAGGTGTTACTGTGAAGCACGCATTCAGATGCACACACAAGCACACATTTCTGCTCTGTTTTTTCCTTCTGCCGTGAAAAAGCCATATAAAAATTGGCATTTACAGAAAAAACAATTAACACTTTGTTAAATATATGTTGTCAATTGATTAAAATATGAACAGTTAACATGCTCCAACATTTAACATATGAGCCCCTTTACAAGAAAAGTAAACTGAATTATGTGTGAAATTTTGTGTCCATTTGTGGGAATGACACAGCAAAGTATATGTGCATATCTAAAATAATACAGAACAGCTTTACTTGTCTCAGAACAAGTTTTATATTTTCTCAAAATTCTGCATCGAAACGCACACTAAATGCATACCTGCAATACTTCAATAAGAATAAAAAAAGGGGGTGGCGGGGGGACATCACATTATCGGGAAAAATAACAAGAAGTTCAATGAGTGACGAATGCCGTTTTTATATTCACTTCAGTATCAGCCAAAGAAAATAGTCACACATACACCAGCAAACCACAGAAATGAGAGAACGTGGGAGAAATGCTCTGAGGCACCAGGGCAAGAACTGCAGTGCGGCACAGATCAGGGTGGACAGCAGCTCATCTGGGTGACAGACGCAGAGTTATGCCCCTGTTACAAACCTTCCATTTTTCACTTCTCAATCTCAGTGATTGGAGAGCTGAGAGAATAGAGCGGGAAAGTGTGGCAGCATCCATCTTCTCTATAGCATACTCCCTCACAGCTACTTTACACAATTTATGAGGCACATAACACAAAAAAGAGAGAAAGAAAGAGAGAACAGGAGATGCAATCACAAGCAAGTCTTCCAAATCTCATATTGATTGGAACAGTGAATAGGGCCATAAAATACTAATACATAAAATATTATGACCTTTTACAGCTAAACTGAAATCGACTACAATGGAGAGCGATGGTATTATGCATAAAAACCGGCTGTGGCAGTTGTACTTCACAGTAATGGTGTCTGAAATGGGCCGATGCTGTTGATTTCTTGAGTGTGCGAATCTTTGTGGGACGACGTGCAAAACTGCAGGTCTAGACCAGTGCATTAATTCATGTCACAAGAATAGTAGGGTCGTGACAACAAACACAACTAGACATCGCCTTCCAAGTCTTTCTGAGAAAGAGTAATCCAATAATAGAGTGAGCGAATCCATTATTAGATATTAGAGACTTAAATCTGTTTTGAATCATGTATTTGGATATGGAGACAAAGAGACCACAGGAGAGTTACAGCATCGCTATGAAATGTACTGGAGACCAGTGGCTTTAACCGCATGCTGTTAAATATTGCATAAAAGCATTTTTGGGTAGTTGACATTAAATTTAAAAAAGTAAAAAAAAAAAAAAAAATCCTCCTGTGGTGTCATGTAACAACAAATATGAATTCATTCAAACATTCAAAATTTAATGATCTGAGAACACACAACAGAATAAAATCAGCATTGCTCTAAAGGTATTTGGCAGTTGCACAAACCACATACACGCACACATCATAAAGCACCAAACGCGTGCATTTATTCTTGGCCTGCGGTTCCCAAGCAAGCCATTTCCCCTGCAGCGTCTGGGCTCCGTTAGTTATGCTTTCAACACTCCATCATGCAGCCATCATATCCAGAACGCCTTAATTACTGCTGCCATTTTGACTGAGCACCCTCCTCACCCTCCAAATGAATAACACCATCAATGTTTAATAAGGGTCCTGCTCTAATCAAAGACACAGGCACACACCTCTTACTCAAATACACATGAGTGCACATACACTCACCCCCGAATATTCACATAGCAGTTCCAAACATAATCATAAACTCAGCTGGTCATGCACAGAGGGAACCCGACATTAATATGGCCACAGGCTATGAAACAGGGGTGATGGAGGAAGGGAGAGAGCGAGAGAATATGTTCAGAATGGCATACTATAATCCTACCCATTTTTCTACTATTTTTGCACTGTGCATACTGTGGATGATATACCAAAGTTCTGTACGCATGGATTGGATGGAACAGATGATCTACTGCAAAGTATTCAGCATACAAGCACGGAATAGCATATCCTAAAACACAATGCCCTCATCTTGACAATCCATTTTAAGTGCACTAAATAAGCCTACCAAAGTTATTGTATTACTTGGAATATAATAGAAGAAAAAAAATATTTTCTTTTGTCTCTTAGGTTCACCAAGGCTGCACTGATTTGATCAGAAAATGCAGCAAAAAAGTAAAATTGTGAAATATTATTACAATAATATAATATTATTGTAACACAAGTCTTCTATTTTAATATATTTTAAAATGTATTTTATTTGCGGGATGACAAAGCTAAATTTTCAGCAGCCATTACTCCAGTCTTAAGTGTCACATGCTCCTTTTTTATTATCAATATTGAAACCAGTTGTGCTGCTTAATATTTTTTGTGGAAACCATGATACATTTTAAGGACTCTTTGATGATTATGCGGATTTATTTGAAATATAAATCTTTTCTAAGTCTTTACCTTTACTTGTGATCAGATGAATGCATCCTTGCTGAATAAAATGTTTTTTTTTTTTTTTTTAATCCTACTAACCCCAAAATTGTGTATGTGTGTACATTAAATGATATGGATAAAAATAATTTGCTTTTGCTTCAGTACAATTATTACATTTAGGAAACAACATGTTGTCTTCATGTCATACTAAATCTTTTTCTGAAATAGTATTAATGGGTCTAAAAACGTGGAAATTTAGAGATGCTTTTATATTTTAAAGGGTCTTGTAAGGGGTCATCATAATTAGGGGTACTTGGAATTAAAAGTAAACTACTGATATAGCACAAAATTGTTTAAATAAAAAAACTAAATGTTAAAAAATACAAACAAAACATTAAAAAATAAAACATTAATTACTGATTCAAAAATTCTAACAATAATAATAAAACAAATACTACATCGTATATAGTGTAGTACACATACTGTGCAGTAAGCAGTGAGAGCGGTTCAGAAGAACGGGAGAGTAATGATGGGCGGCAGCGGGAATCAAGTAAGGGCACTGGCTCTCCTGATAGCGTTTCCTCCGATAAGCTGAGCCACAGCACCTGGTGACTAAGAAAGGCTTAATTTGCACTCTTCTCTTTCCCTCACAGAAGCTCATTCTACAGGAGTGTTACAAGAGAAAGTTCAATAATGGGTAAAGATATTTATTTTCTCTCTCTCCCAGTGGCAGGGGAGCACGGCATTAACTACAGCCAATGGTATCGATTCCCCTGGGTCAGCGACATGTCTGTGACTGCGACGAGGGGGGAAATTAGTGTTCGGCAGTGAAACAACAAGAGTTGCGATTTTATCTATTAATTTCATACTCAAGTGACTGGGTAGTTGGCCAGCATCCCGCGGAAGCTGAGAGATGGGAGATCTTAAATGAATGGAGTCGTTAATAACGTAGTGAGGAACCTTGCCTTAAAGGGATAGTTCACCTAAAAAATAAACTGTCATCATTTACTCACCCTCATGTTGTTCTAACCTCACATGACATCTGTTCTTCTGTAAAATACACAAGTTGTTCATCAGAATGCTGAATGTTTTGTTCCATAAAGACAAAACAAATATGCAGATCTGTTTATTATTACTATTAGTATTATTTCTTAGCGTTGCTGTAAACTTTGGCTCTAATTAATGATTCGTACTAGCCTTTGGCAAAGCAGACTATCATAATTTCATTACAAACATATTTATTATTATATCAATTCAAGTACAGTAAATGTAAAAAAATACTGCATTAAGCCTGCCAAATTAATATTTGATTTATGTTAAACATATTTATTTTAATATGAATAAAACTATCACATGTCCTTTGAATACTTATAGTGCCCAAATAAAAAAAAATACTGCATTAAACATGTATAATTAACCTTTGATTTATATCAAACATTTATTTTAATATTAATAAAACTATTACATGACCTCTGAATAATTATAATGCACAAATTATTAATTTTTTTTTTTTTTTTTTGGACATTCCGCTAAATGTTATTTGTGTTCATATATTTTGTGTGTTCATACAGGTTTGGAACAATATGAGAGTTAATGACGACTGAATTACACACACCCACACACCATGTGACACGTGTAGATCTCAGCTCTTTTATCCTCCGTTGCACCGTGTTCACATCTCTCTGTTCATCTTCTCACGCCGCAGTGAACAGTTTTCCCTCTTTGTCTTGACACAACCCCCTGCTAGGTCTGAGGGTTTCCTCTCAGTCCTCTCTCTCTGTGTCTATGGTTTTATGCTGGAGAGAAACTTCAGGTCAGCAGATCTTAAGAGTTGGATAAATGATGGTTTAAAGCTGGTGGGGCATGCATAAATCCAACAGACATGTCTGCTTTGGACAACGGAGACACAGACATCAAGAGAAACACCAAACAGAGCCGTATGGCATAGAGCAATCTATTCCTTCATCTTTGAAATGGATCAAAGAAAAAATGTTTGTCCTAAAGGGCAAGGTTTACACACTGTATAATGAGTGTAAGAAATTAACTCATTTGTAAGGGAATTAATTATTATTATTTCATTCAGGTTTTGAGAGGACTCGGATCTGAAGATTTGAAGTCAACCTGATTAGAACTGATTCCAAATTTGATAATTTACACCTTATCTACCGTTCGTCCAGCGAGACGTTAGCATCCGTGTATATTAACAATTTTAATATCTGTATTCTCCCTGGCCACGGGTTAATACATGTTTTTATAAGTTATAAGCTACGAGCTAGGTAACAAGGATCTTTGGCAAGGTTTGACTTTAAAATTATACGACACCAGACAATGATTCTTTATAAATGAATAAAGACACACACACACACACACACACACAAACGGGTGTGCTTGTGAAAAACACTGAGGGTCGTCGGGGGGAATCTTGATGTAATTCACCAATTTGATTCAGAGAAGCTCATCTGGTTGATAATCGGCATGCTTCTGTCAATCACACGCTCCCAAATCAAAAATCAATTCCATTCAAGCACTCTTTATCATGCCTGTTTAACACACATTATTACCATATTACCCCAGGCCAACAACGAGAGCTTGAGTGGGTAAGTACACCTCAGAAAGCATCTTTAGAAAAGACACTGTAATCTGAATTTACTAAACAACAAAACCCTGAGGACACAGAGAAGCTTTGTGGATTCGAGCAATAAAGTATGAAAGGTCATGCAACACAATGAGCCATGATTAAATTTAATATAAAGTACAGCCTTATCGCATATAGTAATATTAAGTAATATAAAGTAAGTGCCTTACCGCATATATAACTTAGTAAATAATTTTAACTTATTGCATATATAACTTAATAAATAAAATATAATACAACATTGGCACACCCAGGGCTCTAGACAGAGACAAAAATGGGTGAAAAATAAATAAATACATAAATAAAAATGTGTGACAATAATTTAAAATCTTGTTCTCATTAGTAAGTCAATAAAAATGTATCCATACGCTCTTTTAACACATATCAGCTCTTCAGAGTGCACTTCAGTATTTGCAGCACATAACACATATAGTGCAATTTGTGAAAACATGATCCTTATGAAGAGTTATTTTTTATTGAGTCAGTCAAAATGATTCAAATAACAGCCCAGCTCAGAAGTGTGTTAGTGGTTTGATTCAGACTCACTCACGTTGTTCAGAGCCGCTACTGAATTCACAAGTGACTCCCTTCACTGAATCGATTCAAAACAATACTGTAATGTATACTTTAGGGGTTCATATGACAATGTGTAATTAAAGATACATATTTATAGCAGAGTTTTGCTGAAATATAAAATAATAGCATAAATAAATACATTTTCATACTATTGAAGTCAATAGGGACCAGCAACTGTTTTATTACCGACATGAGAGACAGAATCAAACTGAAACAAATCTCTACTTAATACAACTACAAAACTATCTTTGTTTACGCAACTTAAATCATAGTATATATTAACACATCTATTCATCATAGCACGCAGCATTCATTTTTGCTTGTAAGAAGCTTTGAACTTGATTAACCGAAGCACTTCAGAACAACCATGTTTACGGAGTGCTTCTATAATTTGTCAAACAAAAAAAAGTTAATTTGACTCCCTCGTCATCCCTGTAACCTTATTGTTGCTGAATAGCATGCTTCACTTGGAAATGCATTACCAAGTAAAATGAGATGTGTTTCATGTTGATTTAATAGGATGTTGTGCAGCAATTTACAAAGAAGCTAGATTGGCAGGTGGTTTAGTGGCAAAGCATGTATTTTAGAATAGCTGCAACACTGTGTTGACCAATCAGCATTCAGGACCTAAACTATCCATCTAATAAAGCAGCATTAAATCTGAAAGCGTCACATGGATTAATTCAATCACTCTCATCAGATGAGACAAAGTGCACCCTTATTCCCCTAACCTGCTGATGAAACATGACCCGCATCAAGCAGGCAAGAAAGACAAGCAATTTTGAAGAAGGCTGCGAGGCTGCGGATGCCATAATGGACACATACGTGTTTGGACGAGGAGAGGAAAGAACCGGACCTATCAATTTCCCACAACTCTCCCCTCGAGTAATTTTGCGGCGAGCTTCGGCACTCTAATTGGTGGACATTTTCAGAAATTAAATTTGACAACAAAAGATAGCCTGCAACGACAGGCCAGCTCCCAGACTCCCTAACCTGAAGTGACGGCACTTTTTATATGCCATCTGCAATTGAAGAAATAATTAGAAGCATTTTGGCTGGTGTAACATTATTTCGACAGGCCATCAATGTTCGCCGAACCCTCCTGCGTCCTCTCGTTTGCAGGTGAAGCTCAATTTGTGCCTGGACCGTTTCATTAAAACACCAGTCACACCGACTCTGCCTTTGTATGGCAGGCAGAGTGCCTTCTGGGTAGGCAAAGCTGTGTCTAAGAGTAAGGCGGTAATCAAGTCTTCTATCCTCAATCCTCAATTCTAAAATTGCACCTCCAAAAAGGTCTAAAAAAGAAAGAAAATAAAGCATTTCCCTTTCAGTTCAATCAAGCTGAGATGGAATAATGAGGTGAATATAATTTAAACCAATCTGCGATTTCTGCTTTTTAGAAGTAAGCTTTCACATCCTCCTGTTTCCAAAAACAGAACGGCACAGTATGCAGTGGCATGACTTGTTGCTAAGTTACAAGATGCATCTAGAAGAAACCACTAAGTGAATGCTTTGTGCGAGGGCACACACGTGTGCGAGCTTTTTTTCTTGTATGTGCTTCAATGGGAAAGTGATGTGGAATTGCTTTTCTTTAATGAGTGACAGGCAGGAAGTGCTTGAACAAATATGAGACGAGGAAATGCAGAATGAAAAAGGAGAAATAGAATGAGGGAAGAGAAAAGCTCAGGGGTAGCACTTGTCCGGTTCTCCAGATTAGGCCAGATGAATCATAAGGACTCACAAACCAGAAGATGCTTCCTCTATACACTTTTATTCTCTGTCTTTCAAAGCCTATTCACAACAAGTCTGAACGTTGGGGCACAAAAAATGCACAAAAAGATTTCCAAATGAACAATGAATCTCTATGAGTTTGTTATATAGTGTGTTTTTATTTGGAGGCTGAGCCAGTTTTACTTCTTTGAATGCTGATCAATTCATTCAGGTATCCAACTTTTTCAGCAAAACAGGAAGTTCCCATTAGAGACAAATCTCAGGTACAAGGAAAAAAAAATCACAATGGTTATATGTACTGAACTTCCTGCTAATGTCTATTTTGGAAGCTAACCTTTTCAGATAAAAAAAAAAAAAAACTTTCATTGGATGTGAATATTTATGCTGCAAACTATTCTTTTTTAACTATTCTAACTATCTTTCTTTTTTTCAATATTTTATACTGTCAAGTTCAGTTTTATACTGTTCAGTTTTGTTCAGTTCCACTAGACTTCTTTTGAGACCAAACTGACACTTGAATTGTTTTATTCAGATATGGAACCCTAAAAAAAAAAATAAAAAAAAAATAAAAAAGAAATATTTTATATATTTATGAAATATATATATATATATATATATATATATATATAAAATTCATAATTCATATATAAAACAATATATAAAACTATATACATTAAATATAAATAAATAGTTTACACACAAAAATTCATATTCAATTCATATAATAAATATTACTATATAACATTTATTAATTATAATATTTATTTATATGTAAAAATTATATGTTATAATAAAGCCTATAATATAGCACTGAAGCCTTTTTTAATAAAAAAAAAATTATAATTATGGTTAGACAGCTGTTGGGTGACTGGTCAACCCTCTTACGCATTTCTAACACGGTTACCTACATTTCTTTCTGACACATTGAAAACACATTAAACCCTCATTGCAAGAGGGATGGTGAATAAGAGAGACAGAGAAACGGTGTCAGGCCAGGGAAGGGTTCGCAGATACGGGGAGACACTTAAGGGAGTGGGCTGGCACTCTTTAAAAGCAGCCGAACGCACCTGCAGCTCTCATTCAGCTCAGCAGAATGGCCGATTAATTAACGGGCAGAAAAGCACTCCAGCACTCACACAACCAATACTAAAAGCTTTTCTTTCTCCATCTAGTGATTTCTATAATTATTTTGATGGCGAGGTTGCGCTCCAGGCCTAAAGAAAGCAGGGAAGGAGGAGGTGGAGGGTACATGCGGAGACGAGGAGGAGAAAGAGTCCTAACTGTGTTTTTTATTTGGGAAATCTTTCAGTGAGGTATCTGGGCACAGTGGCTGCTGATGGGGGACTTAAGTGGACATTGGTGACCTGTGGAGTAGCTCTTGATGGGTTTTGTGCTATATTTTCGACTGACCCAGGTGGGGTTACATTGAGGATTGGAGGACTGTTTGCTTAGGGCAGTGTGGGGGCTATTGTTCTCGAGCACATCCAGGACAGGGCATTCATACAGCGAGGTAGAGTGCTGAGTGAAGAGCAGGCAACCTTGTGGACCCCTTCCTCCTCTTATCAAACCGATTGCCCACTTTTTCCTCGTATGTGTGTCTCTAAAAGTGTTTTTGGAGATGTGGAAGCAGAGGTTGGCAATCTGCAGCTCTCCATTGGTCCCTAAAGAACTCGGTTGCCCCTGTGCAGATAAGCGAGCCACCTGTCTCCCCCATCCCTACCTCTGGAGGGAACAATGATTATTTTTTAATTGGAGCGGAGCAGAGCTCTGGAGAGTCTGGTTGTTATAGTAACTTTCCACTCTGAGTGCAGTGGGCCTCTTCAGGGCTGAAGGAGCAGCTCACTGCGGACCCTTCTTCTCACAACCAATGCCAAATAGCTCCTCGCCCGCTTCTCTCTCGTGAGGAGAACCTCAAGAGCCCCTCACTCTTTTCTCTCACCACATTCCCCACGTCTTTCACCTGCCTGCCTCTCCACCTCTCCAGAGCGTTTAGATGAAAGGAGGAATGGAGAGGGAGAAATGAAGGTCTCTGGTATTGGTCGTTTGGATGATAAGAGTTTTATATCTCAGATTTCAACTGTTCGAATCACTTGCATCGGCATGAGTCAGACTATCTTTCATATAATTTGATTGGTAATATTTATGTATTAATTTATTCAAAAACAGTATTATTGTGAAATATTATTTCAAATTAAAAGATGAATTTTTATTTTTTATTAATTTTGATATTCATGACCGTTTTAGAGCATAAAGTCAAACATGTCAGAGTGAAACATCTGCTCTGATATAATGAAGAAAAAACAGTTTTGATGTTTTATTATAATTTTTATAAAAAAAAAAAATCACAAAAATGCTTGTGTCCACAAAATCTAAGTCATTTGGTCTATGCCAATTTATAAAATATAAACTTTTCAAAACCAAATGAAACAAACATGAATACAAAGAGAACATTTCTAAAAGATTGGTGGATGTGGTTTAAACTAGATTTTTTAAGATGTTGTCCTTTTAAAAATAAAAAAAAAATCATGCACACTCTTCTGTGTCACTGACCCTTAAACCATGCACTGCACAGTTCTTTATTAGGTTACCACTACTGGAGAGTAGCTCAGTTTTATTTACTCACCAAAGCCAATTTTAATTGTTTTTGGCACTCATTGAGTGTTCATTTTGGACCAAGAAAATACCCAGTAGAGGACTGTAGCTTTAAAAGTTTTCCTGATTTAAAGCTCAGCTTCAAAACGTCTACATCGAGTGTAATTGTGTCTAACAGATTTGCTACAAGTAGGTAATACTGTGCTCTGGTCTTGCCTTCTGACAGACTAAATCAATTCATAGGTGAAATCTGTGCTTTAATACTGAGAGAAGTGATAAAACTTAAGATGTACTACTCAGACATACTTGAATGCCAAGCTCCCTCCACAGTCTGTCTACTCTAGGCCATGTATGGAAACAAAGTTGCAAAAACAAGTCATTAACACTTTCCATATTTGCATATCAAATCACATATCACAGTGAAGTCTTTGCATGCAAAACACACACACACACACACACACACACACACACACACAAAAAGTCATCATACTCACCCACATATCATTCAAAACCTGTCAAAACGCTGACTTTATTTCTACTGTTTATCGCTCTCATTCGCAGTATGTAAATATTCCTATAGCACAGTACTACATGAGAGTGAGTAACAGTGACTATATTTCCAGATCTAGGTGAACTAGAAGGGACAAAAGAGGGTGAAAATGATCACGAGAAGCCCTGTCTTGTATTAGTGGACATGCTAATTAAAAAAAAAATGTAGATGCAGAGAATCCTGTTGCACACTTCATCACTGACCATACAAGCCACTTCACATCGAGAGACACTTTTATGACAGCAGTGGGCAGCAGGGTGTGTGTTAAACTGTCTGTCGGTCTAAATAACCGAGCCGCTTTAATGACTCTCAGTGGATGCTTTTAAATCATACAACAGAGCAACTCTCCCGTTTAACAAACTCTTCATATGACATGAGAGCATGCTCATGCTGACACCACAGTCACTGATGCTATTCTCATTCACATCATCAATTTACCCATCAGCATGGATTTACTCAAAATACTCCCCTTATGCAGGCCAGAAATGAATATGCAGCGGTATACAAACCCACACCCCCTGGCAGAGTGTGAAAAACTAAAGGTGGGGAAATGAACCAGATTATTTATCAAAAACTGAGGCTGTAGGAGACACCTGGCCACAGAGTCAGACAAAGTGTCATACATATGACAAAGATATATCCTTAATGAGCTGCGCTGCGCTATAGCTGATACACATTTGTCTCCGTGTGGCAGACATCTTTCCCTTCATACAAATAAATGAGTTTCTTTCAGCCAACTATTGTAACTGACCCCTCATGCTGAGACTTTCCTGTTCCGACTGAAACTCCTTTTGACCCAAATATCCACTCAGAAATGACAACAGAGATGATTGGAACAAGACACTGAGGTATCTATAATGTACAGGAACATGCTAGTTACTTTTGCATTACTTTTTGTATAAGAGAGAAGATTTCACTTATATTTGTCAGTCAAAACATAAAAAGCCATTTATGCTATTCAATTAAGGCAAGACACTACAGGCAAAAACATTATTTTATTCATGCACTGGTCAATTTTGAGATTCTTAAAGGGGACATCGAAGGCAAAATTTTGCAAATAAATGTCTTAGCAGTGTGTGGACACAGCCACACTACAATGATAAAAATCCATTCACTCCTTTTTTTAATCCCCAAAAAAACCTAAACAGTCTCAATTATCAAGCCGTTTCAATTTTCTGAGCAGTATGACGTCATACCTGCTCAGGCCCCGCCCACGACTGCCGACGACCTGTCCCGTATTAGCATATTTCAGCCCTTAGCCAGTTGTACGCTGTCTGCTATTGTCTCCGCATGAGTTCTTGATTTAAATTACAAGGCTAATGCATTATTCACCATAGGTGGAGGTCAATGAAATATACATTGATATATTTCTGAAGCTCAATCAAAAGAAAATAATTGGAGCTGGAGACTAAGCTGATGTGTCCAGCAGAAATAAGAGAATCAATACTAGAGCAGCTCCTCTGGGTTTACAGCTGTGACTCTGTGTCTTAAGGTTATGAGAATTACAAGTCAAGGCGAGGAAGAACTTATTATTAAAGTGTGTTATTAGGCGTTATTGGCTTCTTTACGGTTACCAAGCAACATACTGTATTAATATAGCAGGTCTATCAGGTGTTATACAACAGCGTCAAACATGAGTCACTCAAATGAAATTGATTAGTTTCACCACTTTGTGTCTTAAAGGGGTCATATGATGCGATTTCAAGTTTTCCTTTCTCTTTGGAGTGTTACAAGCTCTTGGTGCATAAAGAAGATCTGTAAACTTGCAAAGACTAAAGTCTCAAATCCAAAGAGATATACTTTATAAAAGTTAAGAGTCAGCCACGCCTACCTAAAACGGCTCGTTCTAACACGCCCCCACATATCTACATCAATATGTGGAACCCTTTCGGGCTTGAACTGATGGTAAAACTAATGACATTATTATTATTCTTGATATTTACTTTGAAAGCTTGAAGCTCGCGATTATGGTAAGGGGCGTTACATTTCCGACGCGTGCTTGTGGTGTTCGGCCAATCACAATGCACTGGGTCAGCTGGCCAATCAGAGCAGGCTGCGCTTGTCAAAGGAGGGGGCTTTGTTGAAAACGACGTGTTTGAGAGAGGCGGGGCATAGAGGACCTACAATAATGTACAGTATTTGAAAAATAATGTGTTTTTTGAACATTAAAGCATGTCAACATATTCTGTTACACCAAATACACAAAAGAATGATCTTTAAAATAGCATCATATGACCCCTTTAAAAAGTTTTTAAAAAGTAGTAGTATAGAACAAGCTATTTTTTGCACTTATGCCACACATTTAATTTACATGTTATAAATGAGATGAAATGCATTTCATTTGTTAAATACACTGCATTTCAAAAGTTTTGGGTTGACTCTTATGCTCACCAAGACTGCAATTATTTGATCCAAAAATTCAGTAAAAACAGTAATACTGTGAAATATTATTGTAATTTAAAAGAACTGCTTTCTATTTGAATATATTTTAAAATATAATTTATTTCTGTGGTGGCAAAGCTGAATTTTCAGCATCATTACTCCAGACTTCAGTGTCACATGATCCTTCAGAAATCATTCTAATATGCTGACTTGCTGCTTAAGAAACATTTCTTATTATTATCAATGTTAAAAACAGTTGTGCTGTTTAATATTTTTGTGGAAACAGCATTTATTTGAAAAGGAGATCTCTTATAACATTATAAATGTCTTTACTGTCACTTTTTGATCAATTTATTTAATCCTTTCTGAAGTATTAATCTGTTTCAAGAATGAAATAAAATATATAAAAGCTTACTGACACCAAACTTTTTAACAGAACTGTATTACATTCCCTGGATTATCAAAAATAGACATTACAATGTGGTTATTTATTACAAAAGCCTTGCTTTTGTTGCATTTCAAATATAACTCATTACTCACGGCATGATATAAGATATCATCAATGCCGCCCACCCCTAACTGATCTAGCTATGACACTTATCAAAACTGCCAATGCATCGATCTGACACAGGTTAAACAGTTAAGGACTGAGAAAAACATAAAAGAACCCTGCACAATTTATACTCTAATCCTTCAGAAATCAATTCAACTCCAAGGAAATCTACTCATAGAAAGCAACACAGGAATAGGCTCATGGGGTTGGTTATAATTCTACCTGACCAACAATATGATTATTATGAAAAAAATATATATATGTATATCATAAACCACTCTAAGCTGGTAAAAAAAAAAAACTCCAAGCCTGGTCAAGCTGGTTTGTTGACTGGTTTTAGCAGGATTTTGGCCAGACTGAGAAACCAGCAGAACATCTTAGCCTGGTTTAAGCAAGTTTTCAGCAGGGATTTATGCATATATGCATATTTACCTGTCTGCAGCAGGCGGTGGAAGGCTTCGCTGTTTGTTGACTTTGGCGTACAGGCCGTCCAAAGGGTCTTCTGTGGATGGCTCTCTGCTGTGGGACACTGGGGGTGGGGGTCTCTGTGGGGAGGGGCTGCGGTTACCATACCGTGGCTGGGAAGGTGATCCACGCTCCCTGAAGTTGTTAATGCGGGCGTAGTTCGGGTCCAGGTCATCATCCTCCACGTGAGGTGGGGAGAAGTGTTCCCGGACCTGGCGTTCCCTCAATTCCTGGTGCTTGGCCTCAATTCTGTAACACCGAAAAGCTGATGTTAACTTACCCTGGCTTTAATGATTATTGTAATCTGGGCTGTTTCTCTCTCTCTCTTTTTTTATTCCATAAAAGTATGGAATATTTAATTTTGAAATGGGTCTCTTATGCTCACCAAGGCTGCATTTATTTGATTAAAAATACAGTATAAAGCAATATTGTCAAATGTTATTACAATTTAAAACAACTTCTATTTTATTACATTTTAAAATGTAATTTATTCCTGTGATGGCAAAGCTGAATTTTCTGCAGTACTCAAGTCTTCAGTGTCACATGATCCTTCAGAAATGATTCTAATATATTGATAATATGAATATTTCACATTATTACTGTTCTACTGTATTTGTCATCAATTAAGTGCAAGCCCTGGTGAGCAAAAGAGACTTCGTTCAACAACATTATAAATTCTTAATTACTCCAAACATTTGACCGTTAGTTTATGATCCAAACTTTCAAGGGAGCAAACAACATAAGCAATGAGAACGCAACTGCCAGAACTTGGAACTTGAATCGTATTTACAATAAACTGGAAAGGTCAAGAAAGACCTTTCGGACACATCCAGCTGATTTTCTCTCTCCCACTTTCCTTTTCTGTCTCTCTCAGGAGCTACAACAGGCTCAGTCAATAAAGTCTCTCTCTGAACAAATGCCACTCTGGAGCATATGGAGGAGAACAGCATGGCTCCAGCTCACACTTCACACGTTTCCAAGTCCAAATAAGCCTCGGCAAACACCACACAAAATAATGACTGCAAAAACATCCCTGCATCTCAGCTAAATATATATTTTCTCCTGTCTTCAGACGGAATATACATGACACGCCGAGAGACAGAGATAGAGAGAGGAAGAGGAACCTAGTGCTGTGTGTCAACTCAGTAATGGACCACAAAAAGCTGTCAGTCCTGGAGAGTGAATGAGATGGAAAGGGACAAAAATAAAAATAAAGAGATCTAATCCTGTGTGTAATACAATGAATCATCTAAAATCCTGTGTGTCATACATGTTAGTAATGAGCTGTATCTTTGTTCCATACGGCAGGTAATGTTTTTCCCAGATTACATTTGAGTTTCCTTATGAAATCTATTTCATGCTGTTTGGAAATGACTTGGTGTCCTCACAAATGACGACAAAAACAACAGGCTAAAAGATCTCTCAACTCTATGCTAACTTCACCACTGATGAATTATAAGAGTCTTGTATCATCCTCAAGGGGTTTGTTTTGTGATAATGTCTGAATTTGCTACAGCTGAAGGTATCATGTGCAAAAAAGAGACTATAGAAACTAATGTAGGAAATCAATTGCTTGTCAGTTATACAGTTCAGCGGTCATAATTTACTTACATTTATGTATTTCGGCAACAGCTTTAATCCAAATAGTGCATTTAACCATTGAAAATCTTTTACCTAATTTTGGTGTTCCCACAGATCTGAGCTTATGCACCTCAGTTTTTGAGTGGGGTGTAAAAAAACAAAACAATAAAAAAAACCTTGTTTACAGATCATTTTGGCAATGTTCACTCAAAAGTGCATGAGCTCAGATTGATGAGGCATAATGCATTAAAGGGGTCATATGACGTTGCTAAAAATAACATTACTTTGTGTATTTGGTGTAATGCAATGTGTTTACGTGGTTTAAGGTTAAAAAAAACACATTATTTTCCACATACTGTACACTATTGTTGCTCCTCTATGCCCCGCCTTTCTGAAACGCGCCGATTTTTTCAAAGCTCATAGTTCTTACAAGTACGGTGTGCTCTGATTGGCCAGCTATCTAGTGCATCGTGATTGGCCGAATACCTCAAGCGTGTTACGGAAATGTTACGCCCCTTACCAGGTTCAGGAAACTTTCCTCCGTAAAAAACTAACTATTGAGTGAATTATTACTTTTTGAACACTGCAGTTCACAAATATGATGCTCGCTTGTGCAGTTTATTTTAAGTGATGCGCCTTTCCACAGATTTCTCGTTGATGTAGGTATGGTTACTTGGGAGTAGCTGTCCTCCTTTGAGCCCTGAGCTCCCAAATTTCTTTTACTCCTAGAGGGCATTTCTTGCCACTGTTGCATTGTGCTGGCTCAAGGGATCTAGGTCTGACTCCCTACAAAACTGCATTAGAAAAATCTCCATAGTTACAGACGCCTACACAGGCAGCAATTTAAGTCATTATAGTCATGATCAAAACACAAAGGCTGTTCCAAGAGGTCGGTAGCAATACCATAATGCAATGTGACAATGCATTAATATTATTAATTCAAAGAATCAATAAAACAGGAATTAAATCTAATTAAAAAAGCATTCTTTTACCTAATACATGTGTACTATGTACACTACTGTTCAAAAGTTTGGGGTCGGAAAGATTTTTTAATGTTGCTGCAAATGTACAGTATGGTGTTTGAAATCAGTCACTTATGAGGTTCCATCTCAGTTAGGATGCTGCCTATGTAGGCAGTAGAACACATGGCAGCTCACTAGGTTTTGATCGTGATTCACTGTGGTGTGATGGTGTGATGACATCAATCCCACCTTTCTCTCTCTTCCTTCATCCTCTCCAACTCTTCCTCACTCAGAATTTCTGATGTCTGCTTCTGCGCATTCATTTTTGTCTCCGTCTTGCTCTTCTCTTCTTTTTTCTTTCCAAATCTGAGAGAAAGAGAGTGGGGCATAGAAAGACATCACTGAATGATCACAATTTGCAAATGAATTGAGCGTGTCAGTAGAGATGTACTGTTAACATGCATCATTTCTGCACCAGTGATTGACTCCTGCACCCGTCTCCATTTTCTTCGTTCATAGAAGGTCATTTCTCATGTGCGCCTGTGTCTCAAACCCACTGCCGCCCAGCCGAGCAGCACAGCACACAGCTTCAGTGCAGTGTATCAATGTCAGAGCGAGCAGAGGCCATGGCCTCCAGCTACACATGCACAAACACACACTGGGACTCCTCTACGCACATACACACACTGTCAGTGGAAATCACACCAGTGTCCTTTAGCAACTCACATTCAGTGCACACTCAAACACAGGGACGGGAGCTGATCTAGATTATCTTCACATGAAACTCACACATCTGCACACAATGATCATGATGTGAGCATGTCTCTCATATACTGTGAAGGAGAACATGAGCTGCACGGTGTCCTACACAGCACTGCAGGCGGAACTTATACACACCACGATATCACTTAAACATAATCACAGGCTCACAGCTACTGAGAAAAAACAACAACAAAAAAACATAATAAAAAAAAAAAAAAGATTCAGCATGTAAGACATTTCATATATTGTGGGCAATATAAAAAAAAAAGACATGAATGAATGAATAATGACTGGAAGGCACAAATTAATGTTGAATGAATGTATTAACAAAAAAAAAGTATAATCAAAAGAACAAATGAAACAAAAGGACAAACAAACAAACATGAAGGAACCACTGAACAAATAAACTAAACATTTAAATTACAGAACGAATAAAAAAAGCAATTAAAAGAACTACCTAAATATCTAACTAATTTCAAAATGAATCAGGAAACTAAAGAACAATCAAATTAGCAAACAAATGAATAACAGATGTATCTCATGTATGAATGAATGCGGAATCAATGAACGAACAAACACATGAAGCATCAACAAATTAATAAAAGGAACCAATAAACAAATTAACAAAGACAAAATGGATCTGAAGGGAATATTTAAGAAATATAAACAGTTAAGAAAACAATGAATGAGCATATGAACAAGCAAATTAATGAATGAACTACTTAACTAACAAATGAAGGAAACATCAAATGAATCAAGAAACCAAAGAAAAAATCAAACCAGCAAACAAATAAATGACACAATGAACTAATGAAGTAAAGACTGACTGAATACCTGACGGACTGAATGAAAACAATGAATGAATAAACAAACAAAGGTAATCAATGAATGAATAAAATAAACCAATAAACAAATTAACAAACAAAATCAATATGATTGTTTTAAAAATGATTGAAAATGATTTAACAAACAAACAAACAAAACAAAACCCAATGAACAAGCATATGAACAAAATACTTAACCAACCAACCAACAATAAATCAATCAAAAAAACAAAGAACTATATAAAAAAAAAATACAAAAACTAATGAATGAACGACTGAATGAATAACCAAACCAATGAATACAAGAACAAACAAACAAACGAGGGTTCAAAGGAATGAATTAAGGGACCAAAAAATTAAACAATGAATACATGAAACCAATAAATGAACAGATAATTTAGGGAACCAATTAATTAACAAATAAATGGCTAAATACATAAAAGAATGAATGAATTGATTATAAATGAGCAAATGGAGACTACAGCGCATAAAGCCTCTTTCATTTGTCTTGGGTGTGTATATATCTTTCTCTGCAGAACCTTTGATACATCTAATGTAATGCCTTCAAAAACTAGAGTTTAACACTAACACAGAAGGACTGTGTTCAGATGCTGTGGGAAACCCCAGAGGGCACAAAAGAGAGTGAATAAGGAGTAGCAAAATTTAAAGGTGATTCACACTTGCCTGCAGCTCAGTCATCGAGGCCTCATCTAAGTCAACAAATTTGTCCACGACATTTCCTCTCTTCACTCAGCGCTCGAGCAGGGTGGATGATTCACTGCCCGTCAGAGCTCCAGTCTTTCCTCTTGTTTCCAAACAAAGTCCAACGAACAAACGCTATGTTGCCAAGTTGCTGACTGACATTGCCAGGAGGAGAAGACAGTTTTCCCAGACAAACTGGGAAAGTGTTAAGATATCTGTATGAGGAATATGGAGTCAGAATGATCAGTGAGCCTGTGGTTAAATACAGGCCAAATGAACTTTCTGCCACCCTAACAAAAGACTTGGGAATTGAGAACATTTACTGGATATGATTATTTCTTACTGGCCAAGAAACTGTATTATGCACTATGAAAATATTAAGATTTTGCGAATTATTTATGAACAGAAATTTACTCTGCTCATGTTTCATGAATGAGGCCCAATGATAATTTAGTTGGCCAATCATATTGCTTTAACTTGATTCACTTACATCACCTACGTCAGATGAGAAGAGACCAAAATATAAAACACAAACACGCACAGCTCTCAGAGGAAGGCTGAGCTGAGAAATCCTACAGTAAGTCATATAACTCTTAGTGACCCCAGACATGTGAGACAGCAGGAGACATCCTCACACAGACACATTTAGTTCTTCAGAGTAATCGGTGCTGACTAATGCAGCTTAAGTGCAGACCAGATTTTCCCATCTCCACTCAAACATACAATAACTCACACTCATCGTTTATACACTCCCTCACTTTCCTACAGATTCACACGCACACAACATGTCTGAAATGAAAAGAAAATGAAAACATACCACAAGGCACATCATAATACACAGTTTATGTTTAGCAGAGCTAGAAAGCAGCTAACTGAATTTCTCTTCTAAACGGTCCTCTTCCTTATACATAGTCTTGGAGATTCATTCTAGTGAACTGATACAAAAAGTCAGATTCATTCTAGTAAATGGATTTAAAATAACAGATTCGTTCTATTGAACTGATTTAAAATGGCAGATTTATTTTAGAACAAATTAAAATAGTCAGATTCGTTCTAGTGAACTGATTCAAAAATCAGATTCATTCAAGTAAACTATTTAAATGACAGGTTTATTTTAGTGAACAAATTAAAATAGTCAGATTCATTCTAGTAACTGTAATTTAACCATGCTAATTTAGTTTGCAAAGCTACTGTTTTAAAAGAACATCTCTGCTCTGATATCCAGCCCATGCCTTAAAGTTTACAGTTTATACTGCAATTTATTCAGTCAAAACAGGAAGAAACCAACCGTATTCAAAGCCTGAGGTACTTGAGTGTATACCAGTAAAGAAACCTTGTAAACACAAGCATGCATTATGCTAAATGTGAATGAACAGATGAGAAAGGACAAGCATCCCACTGTTTCTCTCTTAGGATCACGCACCCTTCCTGTATGTCCTCTGGCTGTTTATTTGTGTGTGGATGCATCACTCTCATAACTTAATTACTGTATTTATCTTATTAGACTGCAGCTATTTAATGTTAGTGCTTTGGCATGCACTTCCTGCACATCCATTCTGCTGCCTCATTAAAATCAGGCCCTATGAGACCTAAACACAAAAACTCACACTCACATTAACACATAACGTGCTGCTAATGCATTCTGACACAGCATTTATCAATGCAATGAAAACAAATCTTGAGCAAAATGACTACGAACACTCCAAAATTGACAACTGTTTGCATGAGTCCATGAGATTTCAGCAGAGATGAGCAAATCAAAGATTTTTATTAATATCATAAAAGAATGTGTTTGATATCCAGACACATATATTATTGAAGTAAATATGTTTGCATACACTGACATGCATAGTTATTTAATTATTAAACCATTTCAAGAATACGAATGGACCAGGGGTGTGCTGTCTTAGGCTGACACCAGATGGTTTTCCCCAAGTGTAAGTGGATTCACCAGAGACAAACGTGTCTTTTAACAGGATCTGCGACTCTAAGCTAAAAGGGCACATCGGCCGCTATCAAAGGAGGAGCCCAGCTGAGCCCAAACCAGCACATGGTAAATAAGGGCATAATTAGGCTGTCATAAGAGACCCTGCCACTAGCTTCAGCTGTTCAGAGATGCTTCAAACACAGCCTGTCAGTTAACCAGGCACAGTACTTAGAGGGGGAGTGGTTACAGTACAAGTGAAAGACAGTTGTGGCATGCCAAATTACTACTAACAATTATGAAGTCACACTGGAAAATATGGATTTATTCCCCCTTAATTCTAATCTTCAAAATGTAATTCATGCAGTTTGTAAATTCACTATTAAATAAATGAACTGACAAATATGATGTAACATTTAAAACAATTCTGATGATGCAAATACATTACAATACACATTTTAAAAAGTAACTTATTCCTGTGATGGTAAAGCTGAATTCATGATCCTTCTGTCACATGATCCTTCACAAACCATTCTAATATGTTAATTTGCAGCTCAAGAAACATTTCTTATTATTATCAGTGTTGAAGACAGTTGTGCTGCTACACTTTTAGGAGTCTCTGATGTATATTTATTTGTATAAAACTTGTATAACAACGTAAAAGTCTTTACTGTAGTTTTTGATCAATTTACTGCATCCTTGAACATCAAACACAAAATACAAAGGAAATTATTTTAATCTTCTAAAAACAAACAAAAACAACGCTAAAGACTGATATTAGGCTTTGTCTTCATATATTTTCACTTTACTTGACTTTCAAGATTTAAGATAACATGATGATATACGTTAAGTGTATATAGTGAGCAACTGATTTTCACTGTTTTTAACAGTGCATTCTGGGAAGTGACCATTTCAGTGCTCTGGAACAGCCCTGAAAATGGCACAGACGTACCCTACGTTTTTATTAAAGAGTGACGCTAAATATTATCTTAATCTTCGACAACTGCGGCATCGTTAAAGTGATTTAGTACACTGATAGTTTATCAAAATTGAGTGTAAAATTGCCGAACAGTGAAGTCAAGAGCTGCTGATTGTTCCAAAGTGTTCAATTCATCACGCGGCAGTAAACTCTTCAGGGGGTGAAGGCCTGCGGAGAAGCCAAACTGTGCTGATCATTACCAAGAAATACATCACGTCTCTCTCTCTCTCTCCCTGTGCCAAACATTCATTTCCTCCATGTCTAATTGAACTACCTGCTTGTAAAGTAAAAATATAGTGTCTTTCTCTCACGTTTGCCCGTTAATTCACTCCCCTTCTGGTTTTCTGCTTTGCTAAGACTCTCTCTCTCTCAAAGAGCTGTAGGCAAATCTGTATCCTCTCCGGATAACGTTTCCCTGAGGGCTGCGGGAAAAGAAAAGACTGGGATTTAATCTTTTCTTCTGAAGAGATGGGATGAGTGAAAAAGGTGCTTTAACAGTTTCTCACTCAGACCGTCTTTAACACACACACTAACGTACAGCCACATTCACATTCTCTGACACTGCACATATACAGCAAGGTTTATTTAAAGGAAACCCAGATGAATGGAAAAGCGCTTTCAAATGAAGCGGGAAGAGGAAGGGGTTAAGATTCAAACATCTGTGGTACACAAAACTGAAAATCTTACACATCCAAACAGCGTACACATGCAGATAAACACAATGACCTCATACACACACACACAGAGCTTCAATGTGCTGATAAAAGGGGACCCACAGGGCCCGTCTGTGTGTGATCTGAATATGATGGTATGTGGGGTGAGCAGCAGTTCACATCAATCCAAAAAGGAAAGACAAAGACAGCAAGAGAAACATGAAAAAGCTCAAAATGCTGTAGGGTAAAACTCTAAAGGCCACTTTCCCAGACACTGATTAAACCCAGTACTACAGTGAAAGGGATAATCACTGTTGGAAATGTTTCAAAGTGATCTATGGCCAAGAGAGCACCGCTTATGAAGTAAAGCATAAGAATATAGGATTTTAGAGAGGACTAGTTATAGAGTAGTACACCCAAAAATTCACAATTCAAAGTCATTATTTACTCACCTTCACATTGTTTCAAACCTGTATGATTTTCTTTATACAGTACGTGGAATTTAAAGGAGATGTTTAGAACAATGTTTACATAGCTTCCGAGTCTTCTGAATCTTTGTGTGAAGAATAGACACATTTATAGGCTGTTATCAACCAAAAGTCAGCATATTTAACCTCTTAAATCTCATCTGCGTATGCACATATTTGAAAGTGGTGCATTAAGACGTCAGGCCAGTGTTATTTAAGTATGATTTATATAGTATTACAGTATTAATTAATATTTTCAATTGGCTTTTATTTTTACATTTTCATTTAAAATGTAGTTTACATTTTAGTTTTTTTTGTTATGTGCTTGTCATTATTTTATTTTTTTTTTTAATATATATTTCTATTTAGTTTTAATTTATTTTTATTTAAGTTTCAGTAATTCAACTTAACCTTATTCTATTTCAGTTAGTCACCAATGCAACATTTCATTTTTTTCATCTTATTTTTAAATTTTAATTAATTTCAATTTTATTTCGATTATAAAAGGTTTTTAATAGTTTTAGTTAACAGCGACAAGCTTTAACGATAACACAGCGACTCCTTTCAATGTGCTTTTCTGACTTTCTGGAGACCATTTGTGGTCACAAATTTTATTGTATTTTTATTGTAAAAATACAATAAAAAAAAAATATATTCTTTTATTGTAATCAAATTTTATCATAAAGTCAAATGCAGTTTGGGACGACAAGGTAAATAATGGCAATTTAAATTTTTGGCTAAACTGTCCCTTTAAGCATTGATTGTTTTGATTTCTTGTCAGTGATGGTGAACAGGAGTTGTTTTTCAGGACACCTGCAGACCAGAGCAAAGCCATCTCCACTTTAATTATCTCTCCCTACTGGCCTTTCCATATTCATTATACTCTATTCCATCGAGGCACACACAAACCGACACACACTCACTTTCAGGAACTCCTGCACACACACACAGGAAACAAACGCACACGCATAAGCAAAAGGAAACTATGAAACTGATGAGAGAGCAGGCAAATTTTTAAGAAGGACAAGCACACATTTCTATTAATTTCTCTCCTCCTTTTGTTTTCCTGCCCGTTTCTTTGGCAATGGACTCATATTACAGCGGGATTCAGAACCCAAATAAGATTAGCTCTGGCTGAAGTGATGTCACCACGCTGACCTTTCTGACTGTCTGCCGTTCCCAACAGGGCACCGCTGAAATAATGAGACTTTGTTACCATAGCAGCTTAATAGGTGCCAGTTGTAGAAACTGGATGAGCCAATCAGGACAGAGCAATGCTAAGTACTTTCTAGCTGGCCTGAAAAATATCCACTTTAGCCAATGAGCATTCCTGACACGTCAAGCTGTTAATGCCCGAAAAGTGCAAATGGGTGTTAGGCTGTTAAGAAACTGGCCTTTAACAAAAGGCGGCTTGAAAAAAAAAAAAAGAGACAAAAAACACTTCATACATATCAATACAATGGATAACTGATAAGGAGCCATTGAATGAGGCCGAGCTTTCTGATTGGCAGCAAAGCATGTTTCTGAAGGAGACTGGGTTGTTCAAATGGCCAATTAGCAGCTGATTCTGATGAATTCATTAGCATGTTCTCAGGTAATTAGAGGAAACGGCTGAGTGAATACTAAATATTCAACAGGAGAACAGACACAGTGCCACACAGCTCGCCGTGTTCCTCTGTAGACTCTCATTAGCATAAACACACACACTCTCAAGCGCCCATCTGCACAACTGAGAGACTGTTTCATACACAGATATAAAAATTCACACTTCCAAAATAGACTTTCCATTACAGGAAGAAACTAATAGATAGGTAAACAGAAAGTCTTCTATTAACACGCATAACATATTCTTTAAAGACCCCAATGAACCAATTTGATGAATACAGTTTTCTAGTTTTTCTTTTTTCTATTTATCTAATATGGTAAACCCTCTCTCAACAGCATGTTTCATGAACAAAATCACTAAAGATACTTTCAAACTGAATCATTTCCAACCACTTAATATGCAACCAGTTGATTGTTGGGACATGAAATAAAGTACAAGCGGAAAGACACACAGACAAACCATAACTTGCAAACTTACATTGCTAGTCGGTGGTATTTATAATTTAGTGGAAGGGACATTCTTATTCTGGAGAGAATTTCACTGGAACAAAATGTTAAAAAAATTTTTTTTTTTGTTATATGAAGGTCACATTAAACTGTCTTGGAAAATGTTTTATCATGGCTTCATCCATTTATATTTGCTACTTTTTAAATGTTCTTTATGTATAGATCTTCTTGTTTTAAATTTTTTCCCACGGCCAACAGACTTTCAATGTTAAAATATAAAAATCTGACAGAAATATGAATTTTTTTATATTTTAAAACTATAGGAAATAATCAAACCATTTTAATATTTATTGTGTGGAAATGATGTATATTGATAAAAAAACAAAAAATCAAAAAAAACAAATCAACAAACAAACAAATTCAATTGTGGTGTCAAGGCTACCACATCAAACAATTTTACCATCAATAAAAGTTGTTTTCAAGAGTTAGTGCACTGTTAAACAGACAACAGTGTAGAATACATAAAAGGCTAGCTGCGAAATTAGCCTTAGCAAGACAAAGGAATAGGTCAATTTATTTCAAATATTTTCATAGAATGCTACTGAATACAATACATTATATTATACAGAGATATGATGTTAATATCACTGTACTGTGAAAATGTCCAAGAAAAAAGCGTAATCTCTGAAACTAGGTAATGAATAACTAACTAACTAACTAACTAGATGATAGACACAGACAGACAGACAGACAGACAGACAGATAGACAGATAGACAGATAGATAGATAGATAGATAGATAGATAAGACTTTGCACATCTAAACTTTACAATATTTTCCCACTCTTCTTTGCAGAACTGCTCAAGTTTTCAATGAGGTTTAAAAAGGTCATATGATGCGATTTCAATTTTTCCTTTGTCTTTGGAGTGTTACAAGCTCTTGGTGCATAAAGAAGATCTTTAAAGTTGCAAAGACTAAAGTCTCAAATCCAAAGAGATATTCTTTATAAAAGTTCAGAGTCAGCCACACCTACCTAAAACGGCTCGTTCTAACACGCCCCCACATATCTACCTCACTATGTGGGAAGATTTGCATAACGCCGCCCAA
>NW_015553581.1:1207476-1207676 GCF_001515605.1 Sinocyclocheilus anshuiensis
CATCAAGGCTGCATTTATTTGATAAAAAATACAGGAAAAAATGTTATATTGTGAAATATTATTATGAGGTAAAATAACATTTTTCTATTTTAATATACATTAAAATCAAATTTATTCCTGTGATGCAAAGCTGAATTTTCAATATCATTACTCCAGTCTTCAGTGTCACATGATCCTTCAGAAATCATACTAATATGCTG
>NW_015553581.1:1207923-1208231 GCF_001515605.1 Sinocyclocheilus anshuiensis
GTGTCACATGATCTTCAGAAATCATAATAATATGCTGATTTATTATCAGTGTTGAAACTGTTGTGCTGCTTCATATTGTTTTGGAACCTGTGCTACTTTTTTTCAGGATTCTTTGATGAATAAAAAGTTAAAAAGAAGAGAATGTATTTAAAATAGAAATCTTTTCTAACAATATACACTACAGTTAAAAAGTTCGGGGTCAGTACATTTTTATTCTTTCTTTTTTTTTTGAAATAAATTAAAACTTATTCAGCAAGGATGTGTTAAATTGTTAAGAAGTGATAGCAAATATTTATATTGTTAGAAAA
>NW_015553581.1:1209572-1268318 GCF_001515605.1 Sinocyclocheilus anshuiensis
CCTATATGAGAGTCAGAGGTGACTGGTGAAGAACATAATGTTCAATAAAAATCTCAACAGTCTGTTGAGCCCTAGAGTTAGATTTTAGAAGAAGCCAAGTCAGTCTGACAGTCAGTGTAGAAGAGAATATATATATATAGATCTAAGTAACTTCTCTCTTTCAGTACCCAGCAAAAAAAAAAGAAAGCCTCCTGGTATCCACGCTCTCCAGGCCAGCAGGATAACAGTGTTTAAAAGTAAGGGGAGCAGGGCAGGTTCTGGGTTAATGGCACCCCTGGTACAGGGTACGAGTGCGCGGATGGCGGGGGTTGAAAGGGCAGAGGGAGGAGAGGTGGGATCCAAGACTGCCAGCCCATCTGTTCAGTCAACACACAGGCGGAGAAGCAAGGAAAACAGCTTGAAATTTCTGCTATCACCACTGCCACCATGCCAGGATCTTCATCAAGGAGCAGAGACACTGTGAGACATGAGATGTCATAGAGTGATGGAAAAACAAATGCAGCATGAAAGGGTGAAGGAAGTGAATGAAAAGAGAATGGGAAGTAAGTACAGAACGAAAAAATAAGAGCTGTGATGCAGTGGTTAGTGTCACATATTGAAGCTATATATGGATGTTACTCCTCCTTTGAGTAAATCCAGCTTTGGTGCACCAATCCTGGGCATTAAAATAAAATAAAATAAAATAAAATAAAATAAATAAAAATGACCAATTACGTCATTCCAAACTGGTATGACTTTTGTTAGTTCCCATATTATTAGTCCCCATTGACTTACATTACACGGACAAAAAATTAAAGTTGATTGAGATTTCACTTTTTTAATGTTAGTTAGTGTGTAATGTTGCTGTTTGATCATAAACAATATCTGCAAAGTTACGAAGCTGAAAGTTCAATGCAAACGGAGATATCGTCTTTTAAAATTCTGTCAGTTTAATGCCTACAAAAACGACTGGTAAGGGACTACAACGAGTTATTTCCCAGGTCCGTTACGTCAAGAACCCAGAATTTTACATAAACCCCGCCTCCGGGAACACGCAGCAAAGGGGGCGAGGCCATGCTGCGCTGCTTTAGAGAAGAGGAAGAGAAAACTAGAGATGCACATAAAAATCTATTCATATATGAATCGCGATTCTGTCTTCTAACGATTCTAATGGATTCACAAGTTTCAAAATCAATGTTCTAAAGCAGCGTTCTCATCCTGTTCCTGGCCTCGCCCTGCTCTGCACACACTCTGCATCTCTCTCTCTCTCTCTCTCTCATGCAGATCATCAGCTCAGTGAATACACTTATTTTCACATACTATAGTTATGAGAAGCGTTATACATGGATGCGCGTATGGCTGCCGAACTGTATTAAAGCTTTAATCAGAATAAAACCGTATATTAAAATCTAACAGAAGCAGTAGCATTTACAAATAACAGCGTATCTAAAAGTATGAGACAACAACAAACAAAAATCTTAGGCCTACCATTAAAAGCCGTGCTTGCACAGGTTCTGCGCGATCTTCTTCACTAATATCCTCTGCATCTCAATCGGGCTCAAATTGATAAGCAATATAGATGACGTCATTGTTTACAATACAACCGGAGAACATACAGCTATGTTGAGGGGCGGGACTTTTGCGCGCTAGAGGCGGTTTAGTCAATCACAACACACTGGGCCAGCTAATCAATCAGAGCCCATCGTGTATTTCTGAGGGAGGGGCTTCATAAAAGCAGGAAATGATCAGCGCGTTCAGAGGAGAAGGGACAGAGAGGTGTGGAATAAAGGTAAATTATGTGAAAAAGAATACGTTTTTTAACAAACGAAGCATTAACACATGTTAGACTGCACACCATAAACACAATCAAGCCTAGAAAAAAAAACAGTCAACCACCCCTTTAATATATAAATCAATCAATGAGAACTGGAACATGCTCGGCTATCAACATTCTTCAAACGATCTTCTTTTGTGTTCAGCAGAAGAAATGAAGTCATAAAAATTTGTAATGACATGAGGGTAAGTTTTGAGTGAACTAACCCTTTTATTATGTCTTCAGGTGCTATAATTACTTTTGTCAAAAATAGAAAACAGGTTAAGAACATGTCCATCATAATATTTTCAAGGGTGACTACTGCATTTAAACATTAGAGGTGATTCCTTTCATATTTAAATGTGGTAGCTAATCTCAAAACTTTGTTTCTAAGGGGCCATGCTGAGCCCTGGTCCACATGCGGGTAATACAGGTACGAATCTGAACTACATGTCCTTATTTCTTCCCACAATGATTTCCTCCAATAAAAGGCAAAAGTCTAAAACAAAAACCTAAAAAAAAAGACCTAGATGACAACAAAGAGATGAAAGAGATCAGAAATGAAAGAGATCAGATAATGAGTGCATGAAAGAGAAAGACAGAACGAGGATTAGATGAGGGACAGGTGGACACCACTAACTCTACAGGAAGTTCCACACATGTGCTCGTCAATAGAAAAAGATTAAGAAAAAGGGAGAAAATCTGTTGTTCTCATCCTCACAAACGTAGCTGTGGGGTATCTGTGCATTTGAGTGGCACTTGGGCCCCAGAGGGGATGGTTACAGATGCCAGGGGCCACTTTTGACTGATGTATGTGTGCATCAGCCAGACCACAAAAGGCCTCATTCTGCTCTCTTCATACTCCTCCAATCATCTCCATTAATGACTCTATAATTAAATCACAATCAATTACTCTATATGAGAAGCCTTCATTAGAGCCGGTGCCCTGACAGTGCTGTAACAATCAGTGCAACTCTACAGAAAAAAAAGGAAAAAAGTACGAATTAGGATGTCTGTTAAAGTTTTATTACACTTTTGAAATATCCGCGGCAAAGACAGTATGGCAGATTCTGTAATTTCCAGTAATTTTACACTTCAATAGCACATTCCATGCCTGTTTTTGACAGCGGACACAATAATGTGGGCCACTTGTGTTCACACAGCCAGAAAGAACCCCAGGGCACTGAGCAGAGGAAAAAAAATAACAAGAACAACAAAGAGACTGGAGAGTCTGGGACTTGACCTAGATTACACATACTCACACACAGCGTGCCACCATTCATTAATTCCTGTAATTTTTTTGATTGTTAGAACAGCATGGTGTGTCTTAATCAGTCACCATTCCACTCATCTGAATATTAACACACCAATCAGACAAAAGGGCTTTTTGGCAGCAACAATACACAAACCACATACCGCTTATTCAAAGTGTGTATCTCTGACGCACGTCCATAAAACAACACTTGTTTGCTTTGCAATGTCTGTTTTAATTTAACGTCGGTGTGAAATGAAAATACATCTATTTTCTAAATGCATGTTATTGATCTTATTTTTATTCAAAATGTCACTTGATGAAACTCATATTTTGAGTTTTAAGCTTGTGTTCAGATCTACTTCCATTCAATCAGCAAATAACAGATAGAACCAAGGTCCAAATTTCAACATTTTTCTCAGATTTACATCACAATATGGAAGAAAAGATCTGTTGCGACAACAATTTATAGGATTTTTTTGTCGCTAAATGAGAGATGACAGGAAACAATAGGAAAGAAGGCAGGCAATGGGATGCAGAAACAACACCAGCCAGATTCGAACCCGCATTTCCCATTTAAGCACCACAATTCAATGGTTCTAAAAAAAACACAAGCATACTGAATTTATGTGTAAATCCTTTGTAAACAATTCTTTCCACAAAACAACACTTTCTATAAGAATCACTTTACAAACAATTTAAATAAAAAATTGTTCTGCTTGTCTTTCATAAACAAGGTCCAATGTGTTTGGAGCACCTCAAAGCCATGACTATAACATCTATTTTTAAGAGCATTCTTCTACTCAGCGTTCTTTCCGTTGGTCTGGCACAAAGGTATGGGCTGCTTTATTGTCCAATATCCTTCCAGGGGATGAAACAGAATTATTGATGTTAATTTCCCGTGTTGATCTGAGGCGGGACAAGTAAGTGCACCCTCATCTGGACAGATCAAAGGCAGGGGCTGTCAGTCTTAAACCACATTGACACGGCGCAGAGAACCCTCAAAGCCAGATCTGATCCATGGCTTTCTAAACTCTCCACTACAACAAGAGGAAGTGAGAGAGATCACTCATCCCGAAGATTGATCGCAGGGAACACAGCTCTTGACATGATTAGAAACACATGGAAGTTGAAGGTCTATATGCTGACCACCTTTCTCCTTCTCTTTCTTTCACTCTATCCTCCCACTCATTCATTTTTCTATCTTCCTTTGCAAAAGAAGTGCTTAACCTTTTTTTGCGAGAGCGAGATCTACGGTGAGATTTGCTTTGAGCATCTGGGGTGAGTAATGGTGGAGGAAGCCAATCAATACCTCTTTGCCTGATGATGGCCATTCAGGGTGTAATTGTGCCGGGTGCCTTTCCCTCCAATGGAACATAACTGCCCCTTTCATCTATTCAACTTTTAGTAGACTCAACCATTTTTGGCTTTGTCTAACCTCTAATGGCTCTCAGACCCGTTTTGTCTTTTGACAGGTGCTTGAGCGCTACAGATGACAGACGTATTAAACTAAGGACATGCATATATGACCTTCTAGCTCCAACAAGAGCTTATAGACGACCTGCGGTCTGAGGCTACAGACGGATTGAATTACAGCAGTCGTGGGAGTCAAGGATCGTTGGCCAAAACCCCAAAGGCTGGTTTGTTTTCCCGAGGCGTGAACGTGGCCATGTGGTGACATCCCCGATACATCTGCACCAGCTGTCTTTGGCACGACTGCCTGTCCTTTTTGACGCCAAACCTCCCACTGCAATAGCACCATCCATATCGCACGAATACATTATCGGCTTTCATCACGTCAACGATGCTTCATCGCACCTCGTCAACCAAGAATCCTGCTAATTATGTACAGAGACTCTATGGTGTCTCTCCTGAACATCGTGGAAGACAACTGCACATTAAAATGGATGTCAGAGGCTGGCAATGTTAGCGCACATTAAAAAGGCACTGCTGTTCGGCTCTGTCCATCAGACTCACTTGAACCACAGAGTTGATCGGAGACAATCTGCTCATGGTATGGAAGAAAGACAGAGGGAGGACAGAAGGGAGGTAATGGAAACACTTGCCTGGATCCGTACAGGGGGTGGCAGGAAGCAGGGCTGGATGAACAATGGAACAGACTGCCGAGCAGAACGCCTCCCCCCTGCTCAGATCTCTGGCTTCTGCTCTTGGTCACCACAAGTCCTCAGAACTTCAGAAGAACTTCTCCCAGTGTTCTTCATTTGAGACTGATGATACTTTCTCCAGTGACTAGCCTCACTCTTGTCTGTGTTTTTCAGTGTAAAGACAAAACCAAGGTGGAGAAGTTTGTCATTACTTCTTAGACATTTTCAACAGACCATCAATCCAGGAATTCTGAGCTCAAAATGCTGAGCAGAATCTGTTGTGCAGAACTTCAGGGGTCATTACTTAAAAAAACGATGATCAACATAAACAAAAATGTTCTGAAGATAGATGCATGGATACATGGATTTTTGGTAGTCTATAAACAGGGATGCATAACATATCAGTAACATACTGGATCTTGGTACATTTACATTTAACAGTATCATCAATATTTGATATTTAATAGCAAATGCATGTTTCTCATATTTTTACATTTAGATTACTTTTGCTAGATTACCATATAACGCTCACTTAAAGTTAATCTTTAAAACACTAATAATTTAATAACACTATTAAATGCAATCTTTAGCACATCCACTTTTCATACTATACATTATAATGTTGTGATGCCTAAATTCACTTATAGTATAGTATATTAAAGTAAAATGAATTAGTTTTTAGATGTAATTTAAATGTAATTTTTAAAAACTTTTTAAATGTAATTTATTTAGACAAAACATAATACAATTTTAACATCGGCCATATAACAGTTATCAGACATAACATGAAATTAATTATTGGCTTATCTATACTGGCCATAATTTTAATATCAGTCTATCTCTATCTCTAAATTAATATGAGAACTTCCATTTCCTGTGGATTGCATTTTACTCCCAACATTTGATTGACATAGCAAATCAACTGTAATAAGAAACTATTTCCAGAAACTCCATATTGAGGTTGGCAGCTTCAATATATCTCACTACAGACAAGACAAAAAATTAAATAAAATAAAAAATAGTAGTGAGAAAAACTTTACCATACAGTACACAAATCAACAACTCAGCAATGGTAAAAAAAAAAAATGCTTTAAATCACAAGGTAGTTCCAGAACCTCTTCCATGAACTCAGAATTTGAGCATATGGCAAATGCTATAGCCTGAATCCGGACCATAGGTGGAGGTAAAACCCGTGAGGTCTAATCATACACCCGGCGCCACAGTAATCTGTCATGTTCATTAGCACTCACGGTGTACATTGTTAGTAGTATCCACAGAGCACCATAATGGCTCAAATTACACCGTCATCATCAGCTATAATCACCCCACTTTCCACAGCCATTAAACTGAGCAAAGAAAGTCTGCGAGTCCGCAGAGACTGAAATAACCCAAAAAAGGCAACAATAAGTATTAAAACTGGGTTTGTTACATCTGGGATTTGTGAAATTTCTACAACATTCTCTATATTGTCTTAAAGGCGATCTGCTTCATAAATCACCAAAAAATACATTACATAAATGAAGCACAACAACATGATGAAATTAAATTAGGATAATAGATTCTGATCATTTTGCAAGACCTTGTTGCTCTCAAACGTTTTGATTTAAGAACTCTATTTGGCAGAACCATATGAGGTACCTGACCTCCATAGATCTAATGGCTTGTCCATTATGTCTTCTTGAATAGTTACACTGTGTCATAGCTAAACCTAACAAATTTACAGACCAACTAATCATCGGCCCATATGAAAGTATTGACCCCTGCAGATGCAAAACCATCTGCGGCCATAAAGTTTCTGCATGCCTGTCTTTTGAACATGACAATTTTGTTTTTTTTTAATAGAAAACAGATTAATGCTTGTTCTGAATTAAAATACACATCATTTTCAGTAATAAACCAGTTTAATAACCAAAGAAGAATTTTATTTGGAGTTCAGATACGGATTGGGATTCTACTCTCATTGTCATCTTGGCCATTAGGACACTGTGAGGTCATGTGCTCAGTACAGTATCTCTTTGCTTATACAGTAGAATAATGGAAATTCTTTAGACGTCTGTGGTGCTAGATGCCTCTTTAATTTAGTCAACTAAAGAGGGTTTGACCGGCACCATCCAGGCTTTAAATACAGACTCTCTGAGCTAGCACAGACAACTGACCTCACATACTCATAACATAACAGGAAACGACAGGTGCTTGCATGTTTCTGATTACTTAAGGAGCATTATAGGAATATTCAACCTCAAAGAGCTTTCAACCTCCTGTTGAAAATGAGTTGTTGAGAAGATGGACTTCAGAGAATTTCTCACTTGGAAAGGTGCAAATTAGACTACAGTAACAGATGGCATGGAGAAAGAAAAAAAAACCATTGGCATAGATATTTTCAGAAGAACTTTTCAGCTCATGATGCCTATGGAGTCAATATTGATCCTGTATCAAGCAAAAAACAAAACAAAACAAAAAAGCTACTTTGTGTCAAAATACACTTGACATTTACTGAAAAATTGAACCGGCCAACAGTTTGTATCTTTACAGGAAAGCTTTGTGCAATAGAAAGTTAAGTTCTGAGGATCTACATTCATATGAGACTGATCTAATCAAATAACGCCTGGCCTTCCTCTCTCAGACCAAACTGAGGGAATCGAGCTTGACTGAGCCTCTGTCTGTGGCACATGTCTGAGAGTGTTAATGTCTGCAGTGAAAACTACAAGACTGTGTGTGTGTGTGTGATTACAGTATGTGTACAATTCTGTTGCACACAATGTACAGTACCATTCAAATGTATGGGGTCAGTAAGGAATTTTATAGTTTTTGAAAGCCGCATTTATTTGATACAGTAAAAATACAGTAAAAACAGAAATATTGTGAAATATTAGTAATTTAAAGTACATGTTTTCTATTTGAATATATTTTAAACTACAATTTATTCCTGTGATGGCAGAGCTGAATTTTCAGAATCATTACTCTCCTTAGCAATCATTCTAATATGAAGGTTCAGTGCCCAAGAAACATTTCTTATTATGTTGCTTAATATTTTTGGAAACCATGATGCAATTTTATTTCTCAGATGAATAAAAAGTTCAAAAGAACACCATTTATTTGAAATATTTTGTAACATCATTAATGTTATTAGGGTCACATTTAATCAGTCTAATGTGTCTTTGCTGAATAATATTAATTATTATAAAAAAAATAAATAAAAAAATATTACTGACCCCAAACTTTTTCAGAACTTTACAATAGTGTATTCACCCTGAAATCAACAGATCTGAATGAAATACTGATCAATGGATCAGTTAGGACGGCAATTGTAAATTCATTAATGACGTGATAAATGTACATCAAACTCAGAAGGAGAAGGACAGAAGGAGAATCTCGTCACCAGCCTGTAAACATAAAATAAACAGTATATTCTATTCAACCCTTTGCAAATGCTGCATATGATTATTAAACTATTTCCAGACAGAAAAGAAATGCACTGTTCCTGCAGCTCCTATAGCTGTTCCCATTCATTTCTCCTCAAATCTACCATATTCTCGTACTGATTGTTACCTTTCAGAGGCTTGTCTAAGCAAGCCTGCCACATCTACACTCTTTAATGTAATCAAAGGCAGGAACAGGCCTGTATTGAAAAAAAAAACGAAAAAACCCCCCCGATAAGTCGGAACAAGAGCCTTAGCACAGAGGTGCTACAGATGAAGAAAAAAAAAAGACAATGAAAAAGAAAAGACCCATTCAGCAGTGGGACACATAGACCCAATCACATATTCATGCCATTTTCCATTCATCCAATCATCTTAATCAGGATATTGCATCTTGGGAATCAAAGGGGAGATGATTGAACTTCCATTAAAGAGGCCTTTTAGTGATTCATATGTAGATGGAGGGGAGAACAGCGGCGGCCAGTTAGCTACTGTTACCTACACTCAAACCGCACGCATGAAACTCCATGTGATACTGTTACCATGGTGAACTGAAGACTGAGACGACCATACCCTTTCACAGAAATAAACCTATCTCCAGATCACAGCGCTCGTAAAGGTGAGGTGGGCGCCGATGTGGGCAGCTGTCGCCATTGATGACTGACATGAGCCATTTTATACTCCTAGTAGGGATTCAAATTGGAATTTAGAAGAGGGAGGCTGGTCCTTCATCTAAATTGTAGACACCCTACATCTGATAAAGAAAGGCTGGCAATGTTTCTTACATTTAAAGGTTTTTGGACACTTAAAATGTTATTTCATTGCCTAAAAAAATATCAAAGCAAGCGGCATCTGAAATCAGGCATAACCACAGGTGTAGTTTAATCACATTACCTATGAACATCTATCAATGTTTGTCAAATAAAATGTCACATGTGTACTTTTCATCTTCATTTAAAACCTAACAAATATAATTTTGTGAAATGTTATGCTTGAAAAACTTTTTTTTTCCTTTTTAAATAAAGTCGCCAGTTGTTCTGATATTTTGTTTTATAATTAACTGACATTCATACATTTTTAAGTGTGAGTAAAGTGTCCAAATTGTTTTTGGGGCTTCTGTATAGGCCTCCACGTGTTTCTGCTTCTGCCCTGCTGTGCAGGGTGCAATGATGCCACTTCCTACCCAAAGGCTGTCCAGGTTTTTGCTGATGAGCATCAGACTTGGTTGTTGACTTGATCAAACATACAAACACACAGCAGGAAAGACATTAGGAAATGTGTTAATTGAGAGAGAGACGAGGAACAAGGGAGGCTGTCGCTCCGTCAGCAGGTCTGTGAGGGAGGGATGAGGTAAGTTGCACCATCTGTGACTCTGACACTTGTTTCAGAAGCTTTTAGAGGCCATTAGCACACTCACTAAAGGTCACACGCCAGTGCTCACACACACACACAAACACACGCACATACACATGCATACAAACATTTTCACATATAAATAAACACTGATGTACAAACATGCACATAAACAATAAATCAACCTCAGTCGGGCTAAATGTGAATTTGACAAGAGAAGAGTTAAGGATGCTGCCAGCATGTATCTGTCAACCTCACTGAGCATCATCATGGTGGAACGGTGCCTTTGAAAGACAACAGTAAAACATGAATGTGACTCAACAGTGCTGCAGACTGTGACTAAAATGCTCAAAATGTGACAAAAATAAATAAATACAAATTTGTGACAATTTAAAATAAAGGCAGATAAATTTATTATTATATTTATCAGCCTTTATCTGGTAAGGAATTGTCAGTAGTTACACAATGTTTTTCCTGCTCTATTTTTAACACACATACTGTAAACCAAATACACTGTGCAGCAGAACGTTGTTTTCACTTCACTATTTAGTGCTTAATCTGGTTTTGTACACACACACACGTCTGGTTTGCTATCCTTGTGGGGACTCCATAGGCGTAATGGTTTTTCTACTGTACAGACCGTATATTCTATTGCCCTACACCAACCCTACACCTACCCCTTACAGGAAACTTTGTGCATTTTTAGATTTTCAAAAAACTTAATTCTGTGTGATTTATTAGCTTGTTTACCCGTGGGGACCTCAATTTAGGTCCCACACACACACAGTGATTTATAGAAGTGGCAACTGCATTCTATATCTTACTAAAACTGAATTCACCAAAATTATATGCAGTGTGTATGAAATTGAACCGAACAATTAGTTAATGACATACTTAAGCATGCATCTGAGATGTGTTTGCCAGATCTTGTTAGAAAAAAAAAAAACAGCAAACAAGAAGGCCAAATAAGCCCAAAACAAACCTAAAGAAGTCCAAATGCTTTATATTGGAAAAATACCCAAAAATGTACACTTTATTATCTCCATAAAGTGGCTCACTTTATGAGCCAAGCTCAGAGAACAAGCCCATATACACTTATAATTAGTAGACATGGCAACACTGCAGGAGCATGCTTTGTGAAGCAGCCTTCGGAGCATAAAACACAGCAGCAACATCGATAATGGTTTCGTTAATTTGCCAGACATAACGAGTCTTTGGTTACTAATATTACTTTAGTCAAGAATAGTGGTGACTTTCGGGTTAAACTCTTTGGAATTATGTTTTTGTTCACAGATGAGAAAAGACAAAACTTTGCTATGGTTACCAACGTGCTCTTTATTTCCCAAAGAGTTTTGGGAAAACAACAGGATGATAATTTAGGGGATTTATTCATGCATTTAAATACAGGTGTTACTCTGAAACTTTACAGCATGTACATAGAGTTTCTATTGGGCAATGTGAACATGCGGTAGATGGGCGTCGCTGACCTTAGCCGTGTGCCTCAGTTTTCTCGCCATCTTGCACAAAGAGTGCTGGATTTTCAAGAAACTGTTTCAAATTTCAAGAAGTTTAACTCAAGACCTTTGCATTTATCTGTTTTCAAACACAAGAACAGTCTTAAAAGTTATTTTCACAGATAAATAACTTTTATGAACATTTCCATTTTAATGAATCAGTTAAACAGATTCATAAATCAGTCTCTAAAGTACTTTTCGCAAATTAATAACTCTAATGAACAAGCAGGTTTAAATGAATCAACTGAATAGATTCACAAAATGCTTAAATACTATTTCTTTGCTTTGTTTTAAGTCTTATTTATAGTGTTACCAAAAAGTTTTCATAAAGAAAAGGTCTTTTATCACGGCAGCTGTGGTGGGATTTGCTGGAAGGCAAAATGGCCAAGAGATGTGAGGATAAATGAGAAGACAGAGGCAGAAGAGCAAGAAAGAAAAGAGGACAGCTGGTGACAGAACGGAGGGAGCGGTCCTGCTGCAGTCTCTGTTAATGGCAGTAGCAGGAGTAGTGAACATTTGTTCTCACTCTCTCTCCTCTACATAAACATCTGCTGAGAGTGCAACACTATCATTACACACACAGCAACTTTTTCGGTCTTCCTCTATCATTCCATCCCTCCAGTCCTTCAGCATCTATCACTTCTCATGGTTTTCAGTACACTCAACAGTGTTTATGTACACTCCTAAAAAAAAATAAAATAAAAAAATTCTTAAAGTTGGTTTTAGCTGGACCAGCCAACTATCTCAGTCTGGTTTAAACTGCTGTTTTTTCTTCAACATGGTACAGCGTTGCCTTGAAAACCGTTTATCAAACATGGTTGACCTAAAAGATTCTGTTAATCTCTTGCCTTACAAGGTAAAGCTGCAAGCCGCATTCCTCCCTCGCCTTTAATGGGAGACAGTCATATGCTCAGTCAGTTTTACATGCAAGCCAAGAGGCTTTGAGGAACTGCAATTTTGCTGAATTGCCTCACATTAAGGTTAATTATGTAATATTTCATTTCTGATGAAAAGTAGCAGGGTTGATGAGATAAAAGTGAAGTCTGGAAGTGTTTAAAGCGGTCTAGTTTCACTGAGAGATGTTTGAAGTGTCTGAGAAGAAATGTCTCAAATCTGTCTTCAGGACAGATTAATTGTATTTTATGAGTAAAAATAAAAATAAAATAAAAAAACAGACACTTTCAAAATCTAAATTCGGAATGGATGAGCCGATTTCAAAGACACTGTAAAATGTAGATAAACGCACACTTTCTATGAGATGCAAAGCATAGTAAAGTGACTGTAATGCACAGCCTTGTTGCTTATTGCTGTGTGCGGTTACATTTGCAGCTGTAGGTTTTCACAGGATTACGTGTGTTAGGCAGTGTAATATCTGTTGTTGAGGGTGTGTGTTTGTGTGTATCACAGCAGCAGAATGAGGTGCATTTGGCAGTCCACACGGGCCTCCATCTGTCTGCAAGATGTAAAACATCCTAATGTGTCCCATCCTCCACCTGAGGCTATACATAACTTACCCCTCCCATAGAGCTACTCCATCTCTCTGTCACATACACACACACACAAGCTATTCGGTTCTCCTGTGGTGCTAAATCATCGGCTCGTCACACAAACACACAATACCAGTAATTTACACTATAATTTAAAAACACATGCATTTATACACTCTAACAACACTAAACAATGTGGTGTACAAACATACAACACGGTTAAACACAAAGAGAAATCAACTCACAAATGATTCCAATGAAGTCTGAGGTGCTAAGCTAAACATGTGACACTCCAGTGAGCATAAACTCACATTGTAGACACAAGCACTGGGTAAAACCATAAAAAGGACCAAAAAGGACCTAACAGCAGAATTCCTCAAATAAAAGTTAGTTAACATAAGTCAGCACATTTAAAGCTACTGTTGCTTAGTATCACAGCAACTGTTTGCACGTCCAGCTTCTCTTGTATGAAAAGTATCTGTACATATGACAGACGGCAAAATCCCAAGAAAAGCTTGACAATGAAAGAAATGCAACAATGTATTAGTTTTAAAATGTAACACTAACATGGGAGTAATTCGAACGTAGTTTTTGTAATAAATACAAAGCAAATCATCAATGTGCAATAAAAAAAAGTAATGCAGGCTATGTATGCTAGTATTACTTGTTTTTCTACTTCGACAAGTATTTCTGATGTCAACTAGCAACAGCAGTATTGTTCAGTCGACTAGTCTCTCACATCCCTAGTTAGTTTGAATGTGTAAAAAATGCTAATGGTAAAAGACTGTAAAAAACCTGCTAACTGGTTAATGGCAAGTTCCCTTACTATATATGGTGAAAAACTATAATAGATCTAAATGTACATTTTATGTACTTTTTTAACAAAATTCTGTTAAACATACAGATCTTGCAATTTACAGTGGGAAAAAAAAAATTACAATTCCCTGAATGACACTTTACATTTCATGGTATTTTGTTCTTGTTAGTTTTTTGTTGTCAGTTATGTACATTTGGGTTTTGTGGCACATCTTACGCTGTTTATTTAATGCTTATTGCATTATGTTAGCTTTGCGTGTATTACCATGATGGTGTTTTGTATTTGTGTGCATGACACTATGCACCTTCTATATATTAATATATACCTCAGCTTGTGAAAAAGCTACTTACTGTATGATGAACTGTAATTCATCATGTCTCTTATATCACCAGTATAATTACAGTGGATATCATTATATTATACAGGTATAAAACTGATTTTAGTACTTTAGTCTGATGGATTTCAATGTAGTCATGTAAAACCTAAAATGTTGCTATCATTTTTACCATAAATTTCACATTATTATTACATTTTTGGTTTCACAGTGCAGACTGATTACCATCAGAAGAGGCTAATAGACAGTACACAACCTAATAAGGGTGTGCTAAAACAACAGAATGAGGGAAATAACAGTGTCATTGTATGACTCAGTAACCTGTTAGGAGATTTTGAAAGGAAGGGCTAAATGTAAACATCTGGCCTTTGAATGCTAAGGACTGAGAAACAGTGAGACATAAAAGGTTGATTTTCCTCTTTTGTCATACGTTTATCACTGAGCTGCAGGGCCGTATCCTGGCTTAATGTCCCAGATTTGCAGCACTGCTCCAGACACAGCTACCACCAAATCAACACTGCCACTATCAGCAGAATGGACACTAGCCAGTGACTCCCACTGGGCACTAAATAGTGACCAATAACACTGGATCTGAGCCAGGCAAAGAACAAAATACCATCCGCACTAAATAGTGGCCAATAACACTGGATCTGAGCCAGGCAAAGAACAAAATACCATCCGCACTGGCCAGCTAAAGATTTACCAGGCACATATAACACTGAGATGGAAAACAGAAGAGGTATCAGAGCCAGAAAATAAACATTTCATCTAGTCAGTAACAACGTCTAGGGTTTCTGACCTAAAATAAGAAATTTGTGTTCAGTATCAGAGAATCCGAATGGTGTCTATAGCTTCACTGGCTCAACAAGGTGGCTGACATTCAATTGAACAAATCTTTATTTGATAGTAAGCACAGACTGAAATAGCTCAGCCTCTCCTGTTTTAAAGAAATAGCTCACCCAAAAACGACAATTGCATATTTTATTCATTCCAAACTGTCTTCGGTTATTTTTTAAGCTTGTAAATTAACAGCATGTCTGTAAGAACATAAAGGTGTAAGAATGATGACAATGGCACTTGTTTTCTAGATGAACTATCCCTTTAAAAGCTCTAAATGAACACTGTTTCTTCAGTGAGAGACATTTCAAGCACTTGGAAACACTGATTTACAATCGGTGGGGCTAGAGGTCATGTTTCTCAGGGGGCGTCTCAGCTAGTCTGTACTTCACCTGCTCTTAACCTTTGAGGTCAGACATCACAAATACACATAATGCTAATTGAAAAGAGCAATCAATATTTTTCTATTGATCTACAGAATGCTTCAGATGCTTTAGTCCCTGGTTGCAAGAAAAAAAAAATATGAGGACCAATACGAGAGGAATATAAGAAGGGATAAAAAAAATAAATAAAAGTGCTTGAAAAAAGTTCTACTTAAGGTACAACAACAAAATGAACTATGTAGTCTATAGTTAAACCAACTAAAATAGCACAAAAAAAGGAGGCCACAACACAAATGCCCATTTGGTAGAGATTATTCTCTTGGGAAAGTAATTCATTCATAACTTATCCATTCTGAATCTGTTTGGACTCAGCATAGACTATGGGGATGCTTTGTTTCAATATAAAAGTCTCCAGTCTACTCCAGTGGAGACTGTGATACATTTTTTCCCCCTCAGGATTCTTTGATGAATATAAAATTTTATATTTTAAATGTCTTTAATCTTTACTATTTTGAATAATTTAATGTAACCTTGTTAAATAGAAGTATTTCTTTCTTTCTTTCTGTTTGTTTATCTTATCCCAAACATAAGAAACTGCTTCCAAAAATAAATACATACATACATAAATCTTAATTCCAAACGTTTGCCTGGTAATGTATGAATAGGCCTTCAGGTTAACTCACTAACCCAAAAGGGCCCCAAATAATGCAGGCATTTGGGTGGGTTTATATAGATGCACAACCCCACAATAAAGGTCATGTTGAGCAAAGACTCATCTGTTACCCCAGACAGCACTGTAAAAAAGCTATGCACGAGTGTTCACATTCCCTGGACCTTCAAAAAGTTGTCTTATGGAGAATTGTACTCTTCTATCAACACATTTTCAGTCTATTTAATCCGTGGATATTTGGCCTGCTCAGGGTGACAGGGCAATCTCACGGCAAAAGATTCTGGGTTACGTCCGCTTTGAGCGAAGGTTGTCACATTCCGTGGCAAGCAGCGTCAACGCACGGCTCTCGAACCCATATCTCTAATCCTCACTGCCTGCCAAATATAAATAAATAAAACTACGGTGGTTTTCAGTAACCTTTACATCCCTCACCCCATCAACCACTGACAAGCCAACACATAAACGCTTATCGCCACAGAACAACAGTCAACATTAAAATGATTGCATGAGCGTACTAGCAGACTCTCGGCAGACACACGGAAGAGGAAAAACAGTGGGATCAGGCCGAGTCGGATTAACAGAAGCAAGAGCCGTATCGTAGCCTGCACTTCCTGATGAGTCAAAAAGGTTCACCTTGAGAAAGACACCAGCTGAATCAAGTTCCCCGGCTGTTTTCCTCTCTCCGCTGTTTCTATTTCTCTCTCTCTTCTGGAATATTCCGCGTGTTGCTGTAACAGCATGGTGTGCTTTTCAGTTTTACCGGCAGTCATCCAAATTAAAACAATTATAGAGCTAATTGCCTGTTAGGTGGAGCCTGCCGGGGCGTCCATGCTCTGATTTGTAGAATCACTCATGCGGGTCGTCCTCCACTGTGATGGAGCCGCCTGGTCTTGCTGGTGCCGGAGCCAGTGCCGGCCGGCCGATTGACGGGCAGATGGGCAGGGGTTGGCACAGGTGCCCACCGTGATGCAAATTAGGCCTGGCACTGGCACAGTGTGAAGACAGGGGAGATTGAGCGCTGTGACGCAGAGACGGTGTGCCATATGGAGCTGAGGCTGACTGCTCTGTTTACCAGTGGTCGAAGTCAGTTATACACATGCAAGCGGGCCGAAATGCGTTCAACCGTGAGCGTAAGCCAACAGAGCGTCCCAACAGCAGCACAGGCCAAAATTCCGTCACACGACATGTGACCGACCAGCGACCCATCGCTGCAGTTTAGCATTTGCGTCAAATCAACAGTCATCCATCATGACCTTTACATGTGTGGGAGAAACTGTTCACAGCTGAAATAGCCTTCATATGAAAATGAAAATTTATGAATTTACTCACCCTCACATCGTTCCAAACCTGTCTTTCTTTCTTCAGTGGAATTCACAATAATCACTCTTTGAATGAAATTACAATGAACAGGGACTGGAGCTTTCAAGTTTCATACAAGACCCAAAAACACCATAAAACAGGGGTCACCGAACTCGGTCCTGGAGGGCCGGTGTCCAGCAGTGTTTAGCTTCAAACCTAATAAAACACCTGAACCAGCTAATCAAGGTCTTACTAGGAACACTTGAAACTTCCAGGCAGGTGTGCTGAGGCAAGTTGGAGCTTAACTCTGCAGGACACCAGCCTTCCAGAACCGAGTTTGGTGACCCCTGCCATAAAATAAATTTTGTTATTCATACATGTTGTTGATCTGATTTACAAAATTGAATTATTTGTTCACCAAACTGACTCGCCCGATTCTCGCTGACTCAATAATCCAGTAAATCAGTGAATAAAAACATTTTGAACTATTTATCACAAGAAATTATTGCATGACTTCAGAATATAGTGTACGAGTCAAATGGACCATCTTTCATGGTATTTTTATGGTGCTTTTGTGTCTTTTTGAAGCTTGAAAGCGTCAGTCTCCATTCATTGTATTTGCATGAAAAAAAGAGTGAAGAGAATATATTTCAAAACAACATTTTATGTTCCACAGAAGAAAGAAAGTCATACAGGTTTGGAAAAACATAAGGGTGAGAAAACTATTTTTTTTATTAATTTGAACTGTCCCTTTAAGAGAGACACACAACAACAAAGACAGAAGAGAAGAGGAATGGACGAAAGCAAATACAAACACAAAGAACAGTAGTCTTGCCTCAGCAACCCGAATCCTTTCTTCTTGGTCTTCTTATCCAGCTCATCACCGACCTCCTCTGATTTCTTCTTCTCTTTCTCCTTTCCTTTGCTTTTCAACTTGTCTTTCTTCTTGCCTTTGGCCTTCTTCTTCTTGACTTTCTTGTTCTCCTCATTGTCTCCCGCACCTTGTCTGGAGGAGCCGCTGGCCGGAGTATCTCGTCCAGAGCTCTGGTCCGACCCCTCATCTGTTTCAATACAACAAGCAAACAAAAAATATGATGAATACACTGTGGCCTACAAGTGGTCAGCACAACCAAAATCATATACATTACACATTTCTTGTGTTTCTATAACATAAACTGAAAATAATCTACCATAGCATAAAGAGCATAGCAAAACCTCAACTGGTTTCATAGATTTCTATATTCACACAGTATTTACCTTCAAACCGCCTAGTCCTAGTGTGGACTATATCTCGAGTCATGGAAATATAAAAGATCTCTTCTGAGATATTTTTTTCAGCTAATCTGCCCTGGACCATCAAAAAGTTGCTCACATTATCATAATCAGAAGGAAAAATAAACAAGGGACACGGATAACTGGATAGAGAGATGGGGAGTAAAGATAAGCATAGAAAAAAGTGAAAAAAGAGGCTTGGGTAACTGAGGAACCTGCTGACATAACCATCTGTTACTGGCTATCCACTGTGGGGCACTCTGTGTATCTGTGTGTGTGTGTGTGTGTGTGTGTGGCAATCAATCGCGGCTGCATTATGTATCTGCACTCTGAGGTTTGTCAGACGGTAGCGGCGGTGCTGGGAGCAGATGCACGTTTACCAGGCCGCCTCAGAAAGCGCGTTAAAAGAGAGATGAGGAGACGTGCAAAAAAGCATCAGTCTTTCATAAGCTTCACAGCAGCCATCTTACTAACCCTCCACTTGTAGCTCAGGGGAAGGTCCCGAAAGCCCTGTATACTGTGATTTGTTGATGGCTAGTTGTATCTTACAGGCCAAAATATGACAAGGGAAAAGACAAGGAAATTAGTGTAGGAACAGACAAGAGAGATCTGGGTTTGTAACCAAAAGCTTGCAAGTATTGGTCGACCAATATGTTTTTCAATGGCCGATATTGATGTGTAGAGACCAGGGAGACCAATACATAGACATACAATGGCAAATGGTACAAAGAATTGTGAAAATTACATTGACAATTACATTTTCGCAATATTTCTCAAAGGCTTTTGACAAAGCTATTGGTATAACCAATGATACAAGTTGGAACTACCAAATCTTTTAATGTGTACACTTTTCACTGTGTACTTGAGTCAGTCACTAACCCAAAGTTACTGCAGGTTAGGACTGTGCCTGTTACATTACATGGCATTAACCTCCAATGAGGAACAGTAAAGTCATGAAAAATAAACTCCACTTGCTTTGGTTTGGTGGTGATACAGAATACATTACATTCAATATGACTCTGAACCAGTTCCATCATGAATGACAGAGATAAACAAAATAAAACAAAAATATAAGCATGCAAAAAACTGAGTCGGTTCTTCTGAGGCTTAGTCCAAGGCCAAGAGCAGCATCCGTTTCCCCATGGCCTGATTTCTACACAAACAAATGCCGATCCGCTGTTTAAACTAGCATTGAAGCGGGTGGCTTGTAATGACTGTACAGCTGCCCTATTATTCAGAGACACAGAGGAACCTCAAAGGCCTGCTCCAGCTCCCACTTCTCTAATCTGCATCAGAAAACTCTTTTGTTCGGATCAGCGCAAAGGCTTATTGTAAATATCAATCCGCTGAACACAATGCCGAATGCCAGAGAAAAAAAATGGTGAGAAAGGATAAAGAAAAAAGGGGAGATATTTCTCATCATGCTCACGTCTTAATATGAAAACGCTTTAAAAGAGCAGGGCTTGAGGACTTAGAGAGCAGTACCTATGCTCTGAAAGCCTTACATAATAAAGCTATAATGACACTTCTGTGAGCTCAGTGAAATAATGGAAACAATTTCAAAGGGAAATAAATCCCATCCTTAAATGCCTCTCTGTTTATCATCTTCACTGATGTATAGCCTTTGATATTTATATGGGTTCTTCTTCATGTGAGAAGACGGCATCCTCTTAATTTTCTCTTTAGGGTGGTGGTGTAGTGGTTAAGGCTCAAGGCTTGCAACTGGAAGTTACAGGTTCGATCACTTCATATATCATCTATATAATTTGGGCTAATTTGATCATGCTTTCATTTTTTCAAGACTGTAGTACTCAGCTCTGTTTAACACATTTTACTATGCTTAAATCCACTAAAGCCATCTCTCCAAAATCAGCAAAAATGCCAAAAAAGTCAGCAGTGTACTTACAGTGTACTTAAAGAAAGCACACTTTCATGAATTTCTATATACACTTAAGTGCAGTTTTGGGGAAAAAAAAAGTAAAATTAAATGATTTTAGTTCAATAATTTTATATTTATATATATGTTTATATATATATATATATATATATATTTTAAAAGTACACTAATTTTTATGTGTTCGCTAACATACTGAAGCACATGTAAAGTATTTGATTATAATTTTAACACTGTTATTTGATGTTACATTAAAACTATAAAAATATATTTCAAACCATTTTAATTTAAATGGCATATATGTTTCAATAGAAATTACATTACAGTATATTTTAATTTACCATAAATGCTTGTCAGTACATTCAACAATACTCTTTAAGCACATTTAATAGACAATATAAGTAATAATAAAATAACATATAAAGTTTAAGTCCAACTTAAGTGGGTCAAAAAAAAAAAAACAGCTTATTGAATGTAACAAAAATTACTTTCATTTCAAACTATTATATATTCCTTTGAAGTATATATTTTTCCTTTTGTACTCTTTTTAAAAGTATGCTACTCTTTCACAAGGGTATGCATGAATAGATTGATAAATGTATTTATATAATCTCTCTCTCTCTCTCTCACACACACACACACACACACACACACAGTGGCTGGTTAAAATGTGATGTTTAAACTCTTTTTTCTGAATACAGGCAAATTATCATCCCACAACAGCGATGGTAATGAGAAGTGAGAGGAACGCTGTGTGCCCAATTACTGTCCTCAGTGATTAGTAATAAGCTGCTGCTGTTTTTTGACCAGATCATCACGGTGTGCACACGTAAGTGTGTGTTTGGCATCTCCACATCGAGGTAAACAGCAGATGTAATCACACGTTGATGAGCAAATAAGTAAATAACCTGACAATCTGTGTTAATTAGTTTGTTTTGAAGCTACAAACTCATAACTAGGTCATCCCAAGTTGCAGTATTGGACCACATCTTAGTTAAAATTTCAGAGAAAATCTTACAACGAAGAGTTCCGGTTTTATTTTGATCTCCACGAATAGGGAAGTTAGATACTGCTTTGGGATGTGTGTGTGCATGAGACGGGATCTTAAGTCTTCAGCTGTGCCGTATCTGTTCGCACTGACCATAATCCTCTCCTCTCTCACACTCTCTCCTTCTTTCGCCACATGTCTGTATTCTGTCGTCTCACAGAAGGGCCAATTAGGCTGGTGTGTGGGAAGAGGAAGCACATGACAGGGACAAAACCAAACACTTTACTCTCAATTACTCTCCCTCGACAGTCACTGACTTTACTCATTCACATCCACAATCACTTCAAATACTGATGTAGGCTTATGGGAGTCTATGGGGTTCAAAGTGAAATGTGGAATATAGCAACTACCAATTTCTTAAAGGGAACACAACTTACTTTTATATAATTATTTCATTTTTTGTTCTTTTTTTTAATTTACACTACCATTCAAAAGTCAGTAAGTTTCTTTGTGAAACTTTTATTCAGCAAGGATGCATTATATTGATCAAAAGTGACAGCAAAGATATTTATAATGTTAGAAAATGTATATTTCAAATAAATGTTGGTATCATGGTTTCCACAAAAATAATTAAGTAGCACAACACTTATGATAAAAATAAATTTTCTTGAGCACCAAATCAGCATATTAGAATGATTTCTGAAGAGTCATGTGACACTGAAGACTGGATTAATGGCTGCTTGCTATCACATATATATTAAAATGGAAAACAGTTCATTTAAATTGTAAAAATATGTAATTTTGAGCAAATAAATGCAGACTTGGTGATAACAGGAGATTTCTTTCAAAAAAACAAAACAAAAACAAACTGGTGCTGCTAATGGGGCAGAAATTACACATTGCATCTTTAGATTCTGTGACTGTGTTGCTGCTGCATTGTGAGTGCTCACCATCATCATCCTCTGGCGGGCCATCGTATGATTTGTCGATTGCTGCACGGAAGCTCTCGTTGCAGCCACGCCCTCTCACCATGTGTGGCCGGGGCCTGTGGAAGGGCAGCAGCTCGTTTCTCTTGGCCTCTGTCATGGCAGTCTGAAGACTCTCTAGAGAACTGGACTTCTTCAGGCCTAGCGTGGGTCCCAACTCCACCCCACTACTCACTGAGACAGGACAAAGAGGGAAAGGGGGGGGGAACAAAAAACACATGACGACACTTTAACACAGTGTTTGCCAAAAATCTTCTCCACACATTTTTTTAATTAATTTGAATAAAATTAAATATACATACTCCATTTAAACTTTGTTTTTAGATAATTTCAATCAATGCAATATTTTTGGTTTTTGCAAATTTGATATTAAGAAATTTAGAATTTAACTTTGAAAATCTTTCATTGAAGCAATATACTTAATTATTCTTCAATACTTTATTATGCTTCAAAATAATAAGTTAACTGGCAGCATTTGTGCCATAATGTTATTACCATAAAAACAGACTTAAATAAATTAGATCGATTTTTGGAGGATTTAAATGTGATTCTTACACGTTTTACTTATAAACACTGAACTCGGCTGTACAAATTTGAGCTGTGAAGCAGGTTAAATAATTTTTACAGTTGTTATAGTGTTTTAACTTTTATGGCATTGTAAAACTGGATATAATGTCACACTGAAAATATAAGTGAGTGATTTTTCTACATGTGTTAATACATGTATTTTATGTTTTGCGGATAAACCACTGAAAATTGTCACATTAATCAATATTTTGCCACAAATGCTGTTGACTGAGCTTAACTTCTACTGAACCTGGAATATTTCTTTAACTTTTACTCAAAGAATGTTTGCCATTCAAAATATAACTGTCATCATACTGTTTGCATACTACACTTCTTTCTTGCATTTATTTGTCATTTGTGCAAAACCAAAGACATTAACCTAAACTCAAACTTTAAAACGACCTTTTGCTGCCTAGCAAGCACTGGTATTAGGAAACTTAATTCTAGCATCAGCGCTTTATGAAAGACTCGCTCATTTGTTTCAGTGCTAATCAAAGATGGTGGGTCAATAGAGACCACTGGAGCATTTCCCAAAGGCATTCTGGAAAGAAGATAAAGCTAAACGTTAATAATGTTTGAAGTGCCAAAGGTGGATCTTTATAAAACTGAACATGTATGTGAGTGTATGTATGTGTGTTTGTGAGTGTGTGTAAAATTTTAAACACTCTCTCTCCTCTAATGAAAATGACTTTTTAAACATGCGCCTCCACAGGGAATGATGGATGAGAGCTCAATCCCGGGACTCGTTTCTCCATCAATCAGAAGCACCATCTCTCTCTCTCTCTTTATCTCCCTCCTTTCCATCTCTGCATACCTCCATCCTTCCTTTGGTCGACCCCACCCTTCTCCAAACATCTCCTTCACCCACAATCATTAGCTAAAGCACTGCAGCTCCCAGAATGCATTCATGAATCAGGAAATCATCGTATCGACAGGTGGTGCGCCTCACTGGAATTCCAATCAGCCTGGCCTGCTGCCGGCACCGGCCCTTTTTTTGTTTGGCTAATGGTCGTTTAAATGAAACTGGAAGTGGGATCAGTAGTTTAATCTGTGTGGCCTCCAAACTGCCAGAGAAGGCCAGACGAGATGAGCCCAGCCCGGCCCAGCTGCACGCTTTCTGCTCTCAGGATTATGACATGAGAGAAATTTATGCACATATAATTTGGGATGTGGTACAAAGAGAGAGAGAGAAAGAGAGATGAGGAATGGGGCGCTGAGAGACACGGAGGGTGAACGGAGATAGGGACACAGCTGGATGAGAGAGTCTCCATATAACATCACAACAGATGCCACACCTTGAAGTTTGACAAGAAATGAAAGTTCATGAAAGTTCAAAGGACAAAAAGGTTTATATGTGCATATGTATGACATGCTGATTTTGAATAGGAAGATACATAGAGCAAAAGCAATGCAAAAAAATAAAATAAAATAAATAAATAAAAATGTATACAAAATTGTATAGATGTCTTAAAAGGGTCATGAACTGCCTTTTTTATTATTTTGTACTGTTCTCTGAGGTCCACTTATAATGTTATCAACATTTGTACATAAAAAAAAAATCATAATTTAGAAGTAATAGGCTATTTTCTGTCCTGTTTTGACCCCCCTCATCGGAACGCTCTGTTTGAATAGGCGTGGCAGATTGTAGACTCGGAAGTAAACAATAGGCTATTTTCTGTCCTGTTTTCGCTCTGTTTGAATAGGTGTGGTGGATTGTAGACTCAGAAGTAAACGCACCTCTGCTCTGATTGGCTAACAGCTGTGTGTGTTTGACAGCTACATCCTTCATAGATGGACGCTGCTGTGATTTAGGTTAAAAATGCATTAATACTCAGTACATATAAAATATTATCTGTAATAACAGACAAAGCAATAGTGATCACGTAATAAAAATGTAATCACACTTGTGTGGTGCGACATTTCTGTCGGATCTAATATATTACGCACAGCATCATCTTTTAGTTTCAATCTTTCTGAAAATCCTGTGTTGAATTGTGCCTTGTTTGTAAACAAATCGGCGGTAAAATGAAGTGATCAAACGACCAAGTTCTTTCTGACAAGGTCTGAATCTTCATTACAAATAAAGTTCATTCACTCTTTCCTAATGTTGGGATCAGAAGAAAAGCGATGCAAAGACTGTGTTTTTCCAAAACTTGGCACTGAACAGCGTCTTGTTGTCTTCGGTGCATCTTTATCATTTGGTTTCTGCGTAGACCTGTGTTTGCCTCTCTCCTTATTTACCCACTATGTGTGTGAAGCGGTGGGCGGGGCTAAACATGCAGTGATGTAGAAGCAGGTGTTGATCTTCTTCTGCGGAGGCGGTGTTTAGCCCCACTGTTACATCATAAAGTGGCACATTCCACAACCTGTCGTTTTGGCAGACTGGCTTCAATAAAAGCTGTTTTTAGACTAACAAGAAAGTTTTGAGTTCTGAAGCTTACAGGATGTTTTTATAGTACAACGACATTTTGATTTCTCAGTTCATGACCCCTTTAATTTCTACACTACATTTAAAAGTTTGTAGTCTGTACATTTTTTTAATGCTTTTGAAAGTAGTATCTAATGTTCACCAAGGCTGAATTTATTTGATCAAAAATAAAGTAATGTGAGCTTCAGAAAGCACTTACACATCATGCTTCACAATGTGCTGATGTTCACGTCAAGTGTAAACTTATGACCCTGTGTGTGACAGTTGGCCAGAAGCAATAGTTTATAGTTTACTTTTTTTTTTTTATATTAGTATTTTTCTAAAATATTAGTATGCTACAGAGAACATTGATTCATCACATGGGGTTGTTTGGATCACCACCTTGTTCACTTTGCGTGGTCATTAAGTACCGGGCCATAGCCCTGAAAACTTCTGACACTTGCGGTTTAAGAATTAGTTTGAAAAAACTCATCAAGGGCTAATCTTGAAATTTCACCAGAAACGACCAAAGCAAACCACTTTTAAATTGGACTTTCAAGCACATGGTGCTGGTGGATCATAGGGAAATGTTCATTAACAGCAGTATGGAGCGTCAGTAAGTAGGAGAGGTCTGCTGCAGCTGAGCTCCAGGCTGGATTTGTGTGAGAGGAGGCTTATAAATAGCAGGCCGCTGATGTACCAGTCAGCGTGACTGAAATGTTCTCTTTACGAGCATAGTTTGTGTCACAAACGTAATTACTTCTGTCCCATGACCTGCTGATGAAATTAAGCAGCTTTTGAGAAGTCTGCTCTCTGGAGGTCTCCAAAACACTTTTGGCTTGGAGATGAGAGTCTAAATGTGTGTCTCGGGACACTAGCGTGCTTTAATCAGAGCCACATACATGCTGAAAATGGGGAGGGACTATTAATTGTAGCTGTCACCTGATTTAAGGAGAAGTCAGATGTGAGTGTGGACTTTAATTTCATCTTCTCACAGGAAGCAAAAATAGAGGCTAGGGCTACATCCCAATTACCATACTATCCTACTAGATCACAAATAATAGCCTGTTGTCAAATGTACAGTGCATGAAAGTATACTACTTTTGTAGATTTTCAAAGTATACATGCTGCATGCTGTCTGGAGTAATATTGTTTAAAAGATTAAAAACAAAAACAAGGAAAGAAAAAAGGGGAAAAAATCTGTTCACATACAGATATATTATATTATTGTAATATTATAAAATAACTAATATATATTATAATATTATATAATGTAAATATTTGTAAAACAAATTAATTCTCAAATATTTTATATACCAGTTGTTTAGAATATTTGGAGGACATTTTCTTTTCTTTTTTTTATTATTAATACCCAATAATTAAATAATAATATCTCGGTTTGGAGTAAAAATAAATAAATAAATAAATACAACAACAACAACAATAATAATAATAATAATAATATAATAGAATACATATTAATTAAATCATAATTATAAAGCTAAAAAAAATATCCTAAATGAATGAATGAATGAATGAATGAATGATAGGTGGTGAGGCACTAAGGCACTATATTTTGAAATAAACATTTCAAAATAGATTTTAGCATTTAGGTATTGGTATAAGACAAAAATTATATTTGTAGAATTATTATTGTAGAATGTCATAGTACCAGATGACTGTCATACTACATTCTTAAATGTATGTGGTAGTGCTGGTAACAGTGCATACTAAGATGGCCAATACCATTGTGGTTTATACTGTAAACAGCAGAAATGTATGCATATTTAAGCAAACACCTTTTCAAGACAACTATAAAAGCTGTAAAAAAAACAACAACAAAAAAACAAACAAACAAAAACATGAATGGGGTGCTACTGATGCATTTTATGTTGTAGAACAAAACATGACAATAAATATCCTGAGCTTGTGATAATCACAGGTATTATTTCAACATTTAACCAAAAACCCATTCAAAAAACATACTGACTTCAGAAAGATGGAACCAGAAGTGCACTTATTTTCGAATTCTAAGACTACCACACTCTATCACCTACATAGATAATATCTGCCCTGAGGCATTGCCAAAATGACTGCCCGAGTGAACTAACTTTATTTCAAAACACATTTAACAGACACTGTAAAGAGAGGGTCATTCTGTCAGTCTGTCACGCCAAAGATGAATCTGTGGTGGAAGTTAAGAGAAGAGAAATGTGGAGCGTATAATCGGAAAGGTCAGCTGTCTTAGTGCCACTTGTGTTCTCCTGTCACACTCCGAAACACTTACTCTTGGTTCATAAGTGCAGGGTTCAGGAAGCAGCTTTCTGCGAGTTATACTCCTACATACCTCATGTACCAGAGTCTGTCAATCAAACTCAATGGTGTATTCAGGCAGGAAGAGAGGATAGAGACACATGCCATTTACAGTTCAGACGCTCTCTGACATCCTACACACAGAGTAAACCTGTTCTCCGCCACCCCGTCTGGCATCCATCACTGCAGCGCAGGTATTAAAAACCTGAAATCCTGGGCTGTTATGATATTTTCACAGTGGGAGATGTATGGCTTTGATAATTGCCTACGGCAGACCTTTATAAGGCATCTGATAATTACAGTTCACCTTTATTAGGTTAGCATGTGTAAGGGGGTGTAGCAGAGGTCGCTGACTGCTGAAGACTGATGGCTGTGGGGTGGAGGGGTCTGTCACTTTTTGAGTGCAGGGTGATGGATGGTCAACTTGCACTGGTAACCAGCACACACCATTAAAGCTCGCCCTCATACCAGCACGAGACAGAGAAACCCTTCCAGTTAGAGCTTTCATCTTATTTTGATGTAATAAAGATTGTATCAATCAATCAGAAACTCATTATGAGCCTGATCACTGTAGGCAGGGCTGGTTTTGAATGTGTGAGTGTCGGGCCCCACAGATCTGTGAGTGTGAGCTGAACTGACTGAACGTGTCGCGAACAGAAGGACAAGTGGAGGAAAACATGTGACAGGACTCTAGATCAGTGCTTCTCAACCAGGGGGCCGGGACCTGATAGTAGGCCTCGGAAAACTTCCAAGGGGGCCACAAGATGACTTAAAATTATTTAAAATAAGACAAAACAAGCAATAAAATAAGGTTCACATAGTCTTAAAAAACCTGAATATATAACACGTGATTTCTAGAGCTAAAAATTTATTCACATAAATGAATGAAATCTCATTCTAGTGAATATACAGAACCATTCTGTTTAGGGTCAGCATTTTTTTTTCTTTTTTAAGAAATTTATTCTTTTACTCCGCAAGGACACATTAAATTGATCAAAAGGGAGAGTAAATACATTTCTAATTATAAAACATTATATATACATTCTAAATTTACCATTTACATTCTATATACATAAAAATAAACATTTAGAATTACTAAAAAATCTATTCCAAATGCTGTTCTTTTCGATTCATCAAAGAATCCTGAAAAAAATGTATCATGGTTCGCACAAAAAATATTAAGCAGCTAAATTCTTTTTAACATTTACAATAATAAATGTTTCTTGCACATAATCAGCATATTAGCATGATTTGTGAAGGATCATGTGACACTGAAGACTGCAGTAATGATGCTGGAAATTCAGCTGCGCATCACAGGAATAAATTACATTTGAAAATATATTAAAAAATAAAAAGCAATTATTAAAAATTGTAATAATATTTCACAAAATTACTGTTTTTACTTTATTTTTGATCAAATAAATGCAACATTGGTGAGCATAAGTGACTTCTTTTGCAAAAACATTACTGCCCCCAAACTTTTGAAGGGTAGTATACATTTTCCTAGTTATGCCGAGCTCTAAAATATATTAAAGGGTAGAAATTGTGAGTAAAAATATATTTTTATATCCTACACTTAATCCAGTAAATCACAAACAACTGGAAAAGTCATGGGGCCTTTGCATATTGTTGTGGACAATGGTGGGCCTTTTAGTCACAAAGGCTGACAACCACTGTTTCTTAAAATATGAATTAAAAGTAGATGAACACATCAATGCACTAAATACAAATTCTTAGCTTGCAACTATAAAGATGTGATTAATGATTCACCACACATTCGGATTCAAAATGAAGTTTTGGTCTCTGACTCTAACAGTGACACATTTTTGCTGCAAGCACTTGGTCCATTTCTGATCTTTTCAGTCACAGTCTAACTGAACAATCATATGAACACAAAACACTGCAGCACCTTTGCAATCAACTCTGAGACTAACAAACATGAGCGAATAAAAGTTACACACCAGAAGAGGTGACTTCAACATTTATTTGGATATGTCTAAATTCATCCAAGTACACCTAGGGAAATGCACTAGCACACAGAGAAACAAACAGATGGCTTTCAAGAGCGCAAATGAATCTATCAATTCCAATCAGCGAAATATGGCAGCTTTCAACTTGAATCAACAACAAACTCCCTCTCAATCGTGTACAGAGATTAGTGTGTGGGAACACGCAAATGAGACAGAGAGAGAGAGCAGTGTGGCATCAGGGCTCTCAACAGGCCAGCGCTTGGCAGCAACTTGTGTGTTTTCAAAGTCAAAATTACACAAGAGACGCATCAGGCAATGCGCAGCACAGTCGGCGCTCACCACAGCCAAACTTCAGAGGACTTTTGCACAAGCAGGGTACAAAATGCACTTTTTGCCACATCTGCTCAAGGCTGATGATTTGAGCATTTTCTGAAACTATTATATTTATGAATATTTACAGTATGTCTGTCCTTATTATTATTGATTAAATAATTTTTCCTTGCTTATTAGTGACAAACAATGCAGGTCAAAATGTCACTCACACAGCATAGCATTACCTAAAAGTAATATAATAAATAGATCGAAAAGTTACAATAAAGACATTTATAATGTTACAAAAGATTTCCATTTCAACGAAATGCTGTTCTTTTGAATTTTTCATTGAAAAAATCCATACCATGGTAAAATATACCATAAACATACCGCATTTCACAATATTGTTGTTTTTACTGTATTTTTGATCAAATAAATTTGGCCTTGGTGAGCATAAGAGACTTCTTCCAAAAACATATTACCAACCCAACAGTATTGTATACGAGACCAGACCATCTCCATCTCTCAAAAACATGAAGCTTTGTCAGGATTTTGTATTCATTCCACTGAGCAAAAGGCTGTTAGAAGATATGCATTAATGTTTTACCGTTTGTAATGCTTTGACCTGAATAGCTCACACTGGCTACTGAAACACAAAAATTCATAACTCCAGTTGACGTGTTTGCCATCGTTGTATCGTGAGTTTTCATTCAGACGCTCACAATAAACAGCAAATCAAAGTTTCTGACTGTACAACGAACATGAATATTTAATGAGTATTTAATGAGGCAGTTTATGATTGGTTGTCCGTACCTAAACAACTTACTGTAATACTCTAGTCTAGTCCCTCAAAAAGCTTTAGTGCTTGGTCTAATCTTGGTCTCAAACAGGATTTCATAACCCAGGGTTAAAAATTACAAAACTACAATCAAAAATTACAAAACTTTTACTAAAAAGTGGCCTTAAACTGAGGTTTAAACTCAGCATGAAATTAACCTACCAACTTTTCTTCTCTACTGTGATGTATATCCAAGAAAAACTGCTTATTGAACCACACAAAATGCTGGGTGGAACTTGAATTTGTCCAGTGGGAATTGATTGGATTGTTGGATGCTAATTGTTGCAATCATTTCACTTGAGTGACAGGATGCTGGAAAAGACCGACTGAAACTCATCTGGCCACTAGACAACCTTATTTCCCAGTGCAACATTTCACGAAAAATAAGAATTGTCAATTTTGGTTTCATGGTCATTCAGGATTAAATGTAATGAGGGACAGAAGAGTGTTGTCTGACAGTATATGAAACAAGCTGCACACACACAGACAGAGAAGATCTGCTCTGGAAGGATATGACTTCTGGAGAGAAACAGAGATGTAAAAGCCTGATGTTTGTTAAAGAGGAGGTTCTGGAAAGCATCCCAGCTCCTGACTGAGTGATATATGGAGAGAGGGAAACCACTCAATGAGAGCCAAAGAGAGAGAGAGAGAGATCTTTGTTTTAGACAGTAAGCATTTATATGTCTCTCAATCAACACACCTGCCTGTCTGTCTCTCCGTGTGTGTGTTTGTGAGCGAGAAATCTCCTGACTCAGTCTTTGAACATTTAGAGGTGCTGGAGGTGAGGGGAAACAGAGTTTGAAAGTGCCTGTTCAGCACACATGCCCTAAAAGCATTTGCAATACTGTATAACACAGTGCTTCTCAATTGTTTTTTTCTTCAAGAATCAAACTATGATGATATTACACATTATTGTACTTTTTTCTGATCATTGTTTATTTTTTTTATTTCAGTCATTATTTTTCAAGTCTTTTTAAAGTACGGCCATTTAAATAATTGCATTTTTATTATTTAAATGTAGCTTTTTTTCCTCCTTGCTGTCCACAAACCTTGTTGGCAAAATAGAATAGAATAAAAAGTTTTAGTCGCGGCCAACTTGAGAACCACTTTTGTTATACTTCTTTGTTATAAAAAACAAAGAAAACACACTTAGATACATCACATCACAGCACAGCACAGACAACATCTGAAATGTTGACATCTCCTCCATCTGCAATACAAATGATAACATACTTGTGCACACAGCCTGCATCAAGATTTCATTCTTGCAAATTTAATTCCACTAAATTTCCTGGTCTGTTTCTGTTTATGTTCTTGGCATAACGGTTAAACCCCAGACAGATATCCAGTGTTTTTCCTCTGTCTGGATCTGCAAAGAAAAACAAAAGCAAGGAAACGCATCTGCGAGCTCCTCGCTCGGGTCTTGTCAGCGTTTTTAACTTTGCTGTTAGATGAATGACTGAATAAAACAAGCTGTTTAATGGTAAAAGATTTACGACAAATCTTTCAAACACAGCTAGACACTGATAGCTGCATAAATACTGACCAATCATGGTTAAGAGAAACAATTTGTCCAATCGTATTGCTCTTCTCAGTGTAGAGTTTCCCAAGGTTAAAGACAAACCGATCAAGTTGCAACCAATATTTCCTTTGTTTGACATTGAATGCATCATATTTATCGAATCTGAATAAACATTCCCTCCTGAAGGCAGGAGGTTTGGCACGATGTCCTACGTTATTTGAGTATGACAGCAGTTTCTGCATACAGTATGTGTCTTATTAGTAGAAAGGGAAAGCACATTCAGTCAGCGAGATCTCTGACATGTTGTTTCAATTTCTATTGTCTGTCTGACACGCTCACTCAAGCCTGTTTGACACTAGTGGCATTTCACACATCTGAAGATGATCAGATTACAAGGGCAACTGTTCGATAAGAATAATTCTGCAAAACAGGGACATAAAATACTAGATATTAGAGGCAAAAATCGATAGCTTTAGTTTGGAGAGAGGAGAATCGTATTTTCACTGGTTTCTGACTGGTGCAGTGTGTGACCTTCCATGTCTCAGCGAGGGTCTGGATGAGTGGGGAGTTTGAGTGGTTTAGTCCTAAGCTCTTTAGACAGAGATGGATGAGGAGTCAAACTCACAGGCGCAAATATTCTGTTTACTGTTGCCTTGAGCAGGTGCTGGATATTACTTTGATACACACCGCTGTGCAATAAAAACTCCTGGTCTCAGGCCTGATCTTGAGCGGAGAAGAACATTTACATTTTTTCATTTCTCAGAGAGAGAGAGAGAGAGAGACTGAATATATATTTACTTTTTAATGAACCACAGCTCTTCTTTAAGGGAACAGTTTGTGCAAAAAAAAAAAAAACACATTTACTGTATCTACCTGTACCTGTCATGCCAGGTTTGAAGTTGACATCAAACAAGTTTTGAACACTCACATTCACAAAAAATGAAATCTGATAGCCAAGATATGGAAGATTAACAATTAATGACGACTAAAACTTCAGTCTGCTTTTCCTAATAGTCTGTTAGGATGTTTTCTGCTTGTCATGCCAGTAGTTTTCTTTTCATCTGCCAAAAATGTAAATGGCCCCAATGATCATTTTTTAACAATTACTTTTTATACTTGCAAAACAAACAAATAAACAAACAGCTGTATTGTGAAACATAAGTACATTATTAAATATTATTAACTTAAAATAACAGTTCTCTATTTTAAAGAGCAGGTCATATGGGTTTTCGAAAAATATCTTATTTGCAGTTTGTAATGTAGCTGTCCTTCAATGTAAACAGTCTGCAAAGTTCTTAATCAAAAAAGTGCATGCTAAATAAAGATATTGTCTCTCAAAAGAAAGAGTCGGCTCTGAATCGCCTTAACGAGTCGTTATATTTTCGAATCTTTTGCCTGTTACAGAACAACGTCACTAGGTAACACATTTGCATAATCCCCACATGCCCGCGAAATACAAACACTCTAACCTGCCCACAAACACTTCCGCTAGTTAGTGTGTTTATATAATGTCAGAAAGATGCTGTGTTCTGCGCTGTGAAAGCAAGTGTGTTTTGTTTTCATTGCCTAAGGATGATGATGTGAAGAATAAGTGGTTAAAATTCATTTTTTCCACGATACCACAGCAATACAATGAGAACCTTTTGTTGTGCGCTCGTCATTTTACCTAGGACTGTTTTTCTAATCTTGGATAGTTATTATACTACCTGTCGTACTTCGTGACAGCACAGGTTTTCAGCCTCACTGGGCATTCTAACACAGTTCCCACGTGTGCACCTCAAATAAGTAAATAATAATAATAATAACAACATATCAATTGTTATTATTATAATCAACACAAATTTTAAACTTACCACTGAGAAACGTCCTGATCAAGCCGTGCTTGCGAAGGAGTTTCCGGTTGAGCGAGTGCATCTATATCATCCTCGGACTCAGGCTCGAATTGATAAGGTAATATCAATGCCATTTTTTTTTTTTTACACCTTTTAACCCAAAAATGTATTATGGAAATGTGCGTTTCGTTTCCGACACGGAATAGATATGGAAAGACCAATCAAAACAGACTTGGCCAGCTGACCAATCAGAGCAGAGTAGGCTTATGGAAGGGAGGGGTTTACAAAAATATTAAGCAGCTAAATTCTTTTTAACATTTACAATAATAAATGTTTCTTGCACATAATCAGCATATTAGCATGATTTGTGAAGGATCATGTGACACTGAAGACTGCAGTAATGATGCTGGAAATTCAGCTGCGCATCACAGGAATAAATTACATTTGAAAATATATTAAAAAATAAAAAGCAATTATTAAAAATTGTAATAATATTTCACAAAATTACTGTTTTTACTTTATTTTTGATCAAATAAATGCAACATTGGTGAGCATAAGTGACTTCTTTTGCAAAAACATTACTGCCCCCAAACTTTTGAAGGGTAGTATACATTTTCCTAGTTATGCCGAGCTCTAAAATATATTAAAGGGTAGAAATTGTGAGTAAAAATATATTTTTATATCCTACACTTAATCCAGTAAATCACAAACAACTGGAAAAGTCATGGGGCCTTTGCATATTGTTGTGGACAATGGTGGGCCTTTTAGTCACAAAGGCTGACAACCACTGTTTCTTAAAATATGAATTAAAAGTAGATGAACACATCAATGCACTAAATACAAATTCTTAGCTTGCAACTATAAAGATGTGATTAATGATTCACCACACATTCGGATTCAAAATGAAGTTTTGGTCTCTGACTCTAACAGTGACACATTTTTGCTGCAAGCACTTGGTCCATTTCTGATCTTTTCAGTCACAGTCTAACTGAACAATCATATGAACACAAAACACTGCAGCACCTTTGCAATCAACTCTGAGACTAACAAACATGAGCGAATAAAAGTTACACACCAGAAGAGGTGACTTCAACATTTATTTGGATATGTCTAAATTCATCCAAGTACACCTAGGGAAATGCACTAGCACACAGAGAAACAAACAGATGGCTTTCAAGAGCGCAAATGAATCTATCAATTCCAATCAGCGAAATATGGCAGCTTTCAACTTGAATCAACAACAAACTCCCTCTCAATCGTGTACAGAGATTAGTGTGTGGGAACACGCAAATGAGACAGAGAGAGAGAGCAGTGTGGCATCAGGGCTCTCAACAGGCCAGCGCTTGGCAGCAACTTGTGTGTTTTCAAAGTCAAAATTACACAAGAGACGCATCAGGCAATGCGCAGCACAGTCGGCGCTCACCACAGCCAAACTTCAGAGGACTTTTGCACAAGCAGGGTACAAAATGCACTTTTTGCCACATCTGCTCAAGGCTGATGATTTGAGCATTTTCTGAAACTATTATATTTATGAATATTTACAGTATGTCTGTCCTTATTATTATTGATTAAATAATTTTTCCTTGCTTATTAGTGACAAACAATGCAGGTCAAAATGTCACTCACACAGCATAGCATTACCTAAAAGTAATATAATAAATAGATCGAAAAGTTACAATAAAGACATTTATAATGTTACAAAAGATTTCCATTTCAACGAAATGCTGTTCTTTTGAATTTTTCATTGAAAAAATCCATACCATGGTAAAATATACCATAAACATACCGCATTTCACAATATTGTTGTTTTTACTGTATTTTTGATCAAATAAATTTGGCCTTGGTGAGCATAAGAGACTTCTTCCAAAAACATATTACCAACCCAACAGTATTGTATACGAGACCAGACCATCTCCATCTCTCAAAAACATGAAGCTTTGTCAGGATTTTGTATTCATTCCACTGAGCAAAAGGCTGTTAGAAGATATGCATTAATGTTTTACCGTTTGTAATGCTTTGACCTGAATAGCTCACACTGGCTACTGAAACACAAAAATTCATAACTCCAGTTGACGTGTTTGCCATCGTTGTATCGTGAGTTTTCATTCAGACGCTCACAATAAACAGCAAATCAAAGTTTCTGACTGTACAACGAACATGAATATTTAATGAGTATTTAATGAGGCAGTTTATGATTGGTTGTCCGTACCTAAACAACTTACTGTAATACTCTAGTCTAGTCCCTCAAAAAGCTTTAGTGCTTGGTCTAATCTTGGTCTCAAACAGGATTTCATAACCCAGGGTTAAAAATTACAAAACTACAATCAAAAATTACAAAACTTTTACTAAAAAGTGGCCTTAAACTGAGGTTTAAACTCAGCATGAAATTAACCTACCAACTTTTCTTCTCTACTGTGATGTATATCCAAGAAAAACTGCTTATTGAACCACACAAAATGCTGGGTGGAACTTGAATTTGTCCAGTGGGAATTGATTGGATTGTTGGATGCTAATTGTTGCAATCATTTCACTTGAGTGACAGGATGCTGGAAAAGACCGACTGAAACTCATCTGGCCACTAGACAACCTTATTTCCCAGTGCAACATTTCACGAAAAATAAGAATTGTCAATTTTGGTTTCATGGTCATTCAGGATTAAATGTAATGAGGGACAGAAGAGTGTTGTCTGACAGTATATGAAACAAGCTGCACACACACAGACAGAGAAGATCTGCTCTGGAAGGATATGACTTCTGGAGAGAAACAGAGATGTAAAAGCCTGATGTTTGTTAAAGAGGAGGTTCTGGAAAGCATCCCAGCTCCTGACTGAGTGATATATGGAGAGAGGGAAACCACTCAATGAGAGCCAAAGAGAGAGAGAGAGAGATCTTTGTTTTAGACAGTAAGCATTTATATGTCTCTCAATCAACACACCTGCCTGTCTGTCTCTCCGTGTGTGTGTTTGTGAGCGAGAAATCTCCTGACTCAGTCTTTGAACATTTAGAGGTGCTGGAGGTGAGGGGAAACAGAGTTTGAAAGTGCCTGTTCAGCACACATGCCCTAAAAGCATTTGCAATACTGTATAACACAGTGCTTCTCAATTGTTTTTTTCTTCAAGAATCAAACTATGATGATATTACACATTATTGTACTTTTTTCTGATCATTGTTTATTTTTTTTATTTCAGTCATTATTTTTCAAGTCTTTTTAAAGTACGGCCATTTAAATAATTGCATTTTTATTATTTAAATGTAGCTTTTTTTCCTCCTTGCTGTCCACAAACCTTGTTGGCAAAATAGAATAGAATAAAAAGTTTTAGTCGCGGCCAACTTGAGAACCACTTTTGTTATACTTCTTTGTTATAAAAAACAAAGAAAACACACTTAGATACATCACATCACAGCACAGCACAGACAACATCTGAAATGTTGACATCTCCTCCATCTGCAATACAAATGATAACATACTTGTGCACACAGCCTGCATCAAGATTTCATTCTTGCAAATTTAATTCCACTAAATTTCCTGGTCTGTTTCTGTTTATGTTCTTGGCATAACGGTTAAACCCCAGACAGATATCCAGTGTTTTTCCTCTGTCTGGATCTGCAAAGAAAAACAAAAGCAAGGAAACGCATCTGCGAGCTCCTCGCTCGGGTCTTGTCAGCGTTTTTAACTTTGCTGTTAGATGAATGACTGAATAAAACAAGCTGTTTAATGGTAAAAGATTTACGACAAATCTTTCAAACACAGCTAGACACTGATAGCTGCATAAATACTGACCAATCATGGTTAAGAGAAACAATTTGTCCAATCGTATTGCTCTTCTCAGTGTAGAGTTTCCCAAGGTTAAAGACAAACCGATCAAGTTGCAACCAATATTTCCTTTGTTTGACATTGAATGCATCATATTTATCGAATCTGAATAAACATTCCCTCCTGAAGGCAGGAGGTTTGGCACGATGTCCTACGTTATTTGAGTATGACAGCAGTTTCTGCATACAGTATGTGTCTTATTAGTAGAAAGGGAAAGCACATTCAGTCAGCGAGATCGCATCATCTCCGACATCTTGTTTTAATTTGTATTGTCTGTCTAACACGCTCACTCAGGCCTGTTTGAAACTAGTGGCATTTTACACATCTGAAGATGATCAGAAGACAAGGGCAACTGTTCATTAAGAATGCATCTACAACACAGGGACATAAAACACTAGAGTTCAAACTGATATTAGAAGGGAAAATCGATACCTTTAGTTTGGAGAGAGGGGAATCATATTTTCACTGGTTTCTGACTGGTGCGGTGTGTGACCTTCCATGTCTCAGCGAGGGTCTGGATGAGTGGGGAGTTTGAGTGGTTTAGCCCTAAGCTCTTTAGACAGAGATGGATGAGGAGTCAAACTCACAGGCGCAAATATTCTGTTTACTGTTGCCTTGAGCAGGTGCTGGATATTACTTTGATACACACCGCTGTGCAATAAAAACTCCTGGTCTCAGGCCTGATCTTGAGCGGAGAAGAACATTTACATTTTTTCATTTCTCAGAGAGAGAGAGAGAGAGAGACTGAATATATATTTACTTTTTAATGAACCACAGCTCTTCTTTAAGGGAACAGTTTGTGCAAAAAAAAAAAAAACACATTTACTGTATCTACCTGTACCTGTCATGCCAGGTTTGAAGTTGACATCAAACAAGTTTTGAACACTCACATTCACAAAAAATGAAATCTGATAGCCAAGATATGGAAGATTAACAATTAATGACGACTAAAACTTCAGTCTGCTTTTCCTAATAGTCTGTTAGGATGTTTTCTGCTTGTCATGCCAGTAGTTTTCTTTTCATCTGCCAAAAATGTAAATGGCCCCAATGATCATTTTTTAACAATTACTTTTTATACTTGCAAAACAAACAAATAAACAAACAGCTGTATTGTGAAACATAAGTACATTATTAAATATTATTAACTTAAAATAACAGTTCTCTATTTTAAAGAGCAGGTCATATGGGTTTTCGAAAAATATCTTATTTGCAGTTTGTAATGTAGCTGTCCTTCAATGTAAACAGTCTGCAAAGTTCTTAATCAAAAAAGTGCATGCTAAATAAAGATATTGTCTCTCAAAAGAAAGAGTCGGCTCTGAATCGCCTTAACGAGTCGTTATATTTTCGAATCTTTTGCCTGTTACAGAACAACGTCACTAGGTAACACATTTGCATAATCCCCACATGCCCGCGAAATACAAACACTCTAACCTGCCCACAAACACTTCCGCTAGTTAGTGTGTTTATATAATGTCAGAAAGATGCTGTGTTCTGCGCTGTGAAAGCAAGTGTGTTTTGTTTTCATTGCCTAAGGATGATGATGTGAAGAATAAGTGGTTAAAATTCATTTTTTCCACGATACCACAGCAATACAATGAGAACCTTTTGTTGTGCGCTCGTCATTTTACCTAGGACTGTTTTTCTAATCTTGGATAGTTATTATACTACCTGTCGTACTTCGTGACAGCACAGGTTTTCAGCCTCACTGGGCATTCTAACACAGTTCCCACGTGTGCACCTCAAATAAGTAAATAATAATAATAATAACAACATATCAATTGTTATTATTATAATCAACACAAATTTTAAACTTACCACTGAGAAACGTCCTGATCAAGCCGTGCTTGCGAAGGAGTTTCCGGTTGAGCGAGTGCATCTATATCATCCTCGGACTCAGGCTCGAATTGATAAGGTAATATCAATGCCATTTTTTTTTTTTACACCTTTTAACCCAAAAATGTATTATGGAAATGTGCGTTTCGTTTCCGACACGGAATAGATATGGAAAGACCAATCAAAACAGACTTGGCCAGCTGACCAATCAGAGCAGAGTAGGCTTATGGAAGGGAGGGGTTTACAGACCTTAAGCTCTGAATTGATTCAAACGAACCGTATCGAAAGTATTAGTTTCTTTCAAAAAAAATTTTCAAATGGTAGTGTACATCACAGTTTTGCAAAGCATGAAAATGGATGCACAAGATTTTTAAACATACACTTTATGGCATCACAGCACCTGCCCAAAATGACAAATGAGAGTTCTGTCAACTGGCCTGTAACTCTCTCACACTGGCCCCGGGCTAGTGGGCCATATTTAATGCTGAGCCCTGCTCAAATCAATCACATTGCTTCAGAAGTCTTAGACTAGTCCAATTGACTTGTGTGTTGTAATCCTATGGTGCTTTTTAGACACCCATGCTCACTTGGTTTTGTAGTATGGGAAAAAGCAGTGTGACCACTGACACAAGGGTGAGTCAATTTTTGCATGGACTATTCCTTCAAGATAAAGCTTGTACTCTACAGGCCTGCTCTAGTAATCCCTCTCATTTGATTTATTTCCCACTGAATAACAATTTCCTTAATTTCCAGAAGCATAAACTTGTCTTTCATCACAACTGCTTCAGACGGCATACTGAATGCAAGCATATTAAAAATCTTTTTTTTTAGCATATTCAAATTTTCCAGCATATTAAAAATCATAAGACATTCAAATTTTCCAAACAAAGTGTTTCCTGGCCTTGGCAACGGAGGGTTTTTCCATGACTTGAGAAGGAAAGTTGGAGTGTTTGCTCTGGACCAAAGGCTGCTGTGGTATTGGGGTGTGGAGGGACCTGTGGTCTCTGTATTCAGGCCAAAGCAGAGGGAGAATAGGTTTCCCAGGGTGCTTTGCTCTTACGTTATGCTCTCCCTGTAGTGCTGGCAAAAGACCTCATGTGCCTGACACACACATACGCATGCAGAGTCTGATAATAGAAAGCAAGACTCAGCTATGGCGCTCAAGAGCGGAGGCTTTAAAGAGAAAGACATCTCATGCTCCTTCTCTCCTCTCTTTCATCTGCACTTCACTGCAATTAAGGAGGAAAGAGAAGGAGGAAAGAGGAGGAGGAACGAAGTGGCCACTCAGAGGAAGTGGATTCGACTAGTCTCATACACTCAGAAGGAGACAGAGAGAGATGGGGAGAGAAACCACATTTGAGGGAGAAAAAGAGAGCTGGTGTCTGTCTGGGGAACTGTCCAAAAACCTGCCTGTCTGGGCATATCTCTGACCATATGGCTTTGAATATGTAAAGATTTACATCAAAAGTGACTGATTCGGGACTCTCTTCATAGGCATAAACTGCAAATGGCATACAAAAGTAGTGGTACTCACAAAATCACACAAGAGAAGCAACTCTCAATTTAGACCAATAAAATTAAACATTAGTTTTTAGCTAGTTTTAAGCTGCTGAGCCAACAGTCAGATTCACTAATAAACATCAAAACACACAATGCACAAAGCATAGAACATTAACAAAATTTCACAGGCGAAAAGGTCCAATGTCAATAGTGTAGAGATGAAGCACAGTTCACACAGAAGTTACTTTCAAACCAAGCAGCTTTCTACTGGTAATTGCTGCAAATTCATGTGACTAACTTAAACCCAATGCAAAATCTGCATGGGGAAATATTTTGCCCTAACGAAACATTCCCACTTGTGTGGATTCCTATTGGAATGACTGGATTTCACCTGTGAAAATTCGCAGAGAAACGGTAAATGTGACTGGACATTTAGAACTTGGTCAAAATGAGGTCTCAAAATGAAGGAATCATATGTTCCTCCCTACCTTTTGAAACAGGCTTTATGGTGGAAATGCACTTATAACACCTTAAAGTGCTGTCTAGGCGGGCAGCATACTAGGTTTTGGAAAAGAGTATGTAAATATATACATACATAGACCAAATACACACCAAAAAAGACAGACAAATACAGCAGGAGATTCTGCAGCAATACGCTTAAGATTCACTGGAATGTACCGGGTTCAGGTTTGGTTATTGCTGGTTGTGGCGAATCAGGACCACCGTAATGGACACAGGATCATATTGGCTACCATCCTATGCATTATTATAGAATTTTGGCGCTGAATAAGCACAGGGAATCAAAACTTGTGAGGAGAAAACATTGTCCTTATTGTGTTGGACTGTGTCCCGCGTCTGGTGGCTGGATGCAGATTATTGCCTTGAGCCGCTTGGCCAGAGAGAGTTATGGGAGCTCTCGGAGCTGGAGGTGTAACACAATTTTGATGGGAATTGGATTCCGAGGCTAGGAATCACGTGTGTGTGGGACCACGGCTGCCAAGAGAGGCCGGGGCACAGAAAGAGGGAGGAATATGAGGAGTGATGGAGAGAGAGAGCACAACGTGAGAGAAAGCAGGAAGGAGAATGGGAACCCAGCACCGAGAAGGTTTTAGGGAGATTAAAAGCCCAGAGCGAGGGGCTCTTAAGACCATCCTGCTAATTAAATATGTCAAAGCTCATAAAGACGCATTGGGGCCTTTTCCCAGAGCCAAGCTTGACCAAACCCATCTAGTCAGCAAAGCCTTCACATCTTGTCAATAAACATTAGTCTGGGCATCAGTAAAACATCCACAAAATGGATTGGTTTATTAAACGTATTACCAATCCCCTTTTTTTACTACAGTCTCTCTACAGAAAAACTGCACATGTCAAAAGAGAGTCAATACCCAACGCCTGGATTTTACGCTACTGGGAAAACTCACACACAAAAAAACAAAAGCTCAGACACACACAGAGATGGCGAAGAACAAAAAGAAGAAAAAAAAAATCTGAAATGGCCACTGTGGACCATAGTGACGTATTCAACAGTCATGTAAGCCCTATTGCTGTGTTCAAATCAACTTGGAAAGTCTGAATTTACAACCTACTACTCGGAAAAGTGTAACAGAAAATTATTAGATGTCAGACTTCCAATTTGGAAGTTCAGGCCGAAATCTGACTTAAAAATCTGACCTGGCGATAAAGACTGACTTAAAAAGAGCATGTGCAGTATTGTACATGTACTCTATTCAAGACATTTTAAAACCTTTCATCATCTAGCACAGACATAAAGTAAACAACAAAAATATAACCCTTTGTGAGCAGTTTCTCTAGATATGTTTTCATGTTTTATTCTACAACATAAAATGCACCAGTATTGTGATTTTACGTGTCTTGAGAAAGGCAGTTGCTAAATGGGAGGTTGTTGGGGACATTTAAACACCATCACACCAAACAGACAAAACTCATCTACTCACTAGTCTGCTTTTACAGTTTAGTTTATACTCATGATCTTGCAAACTATTCTAACTCAAACTTTCCAACTTGCAGATTTTACAAAAAGATGAAAAGAGTTGTCAGAAGCTTAATGGTGGTGATGTTGACTTTAGCTTATTTAGCTTATTTTACTTCTGGTAATTGTATTTATGCTTCAAAATTCATACAAGTTGTGTTCATTTGTGTACCCAATGAAAACATCCTATTGGGTTTTGGCGAGAGAATCAGGGTGATGCTTACTTCCGGGTTGACCTACAAAACTTACGTAATTCCTGCAGCACTCCATGGATATATTGAAAGCATATATGTGCATTCAAGCATAAAAATGACAAGTTGTAAATGTTAGTAACATTTATTACTAACGTTACTTGTAAATGCAAAACTTATTTAATCTCCAAATTATACTGTTGTACCAAACTAAACAGTAACATTGATTTGCTGTAGCTCTCTTCTCTAAGCAGAGTTTTTCCAAGAACTAACCAGCATCCTAGACGTACCTCTATTATAATGAGTTATTTTCTTCAATTCAGAATTGATCATTCAAACAGTACAGTACACTGTTTTCTTTAGCAGATTTCAAAAGGAATAAATTAATTAATACTGTAAAAAATGAAATGGGTGCAAAAACCATCTCCATTGAACAATGGCTCCATCTGCAAAACAAATGCTAGCACTGCTCTTCTGTTTTGTGTCATCTTCATAAGATGGAACGTTTTATGGTCGGAAGCTGGAGATATTAAGTAGGAATGTCCCACATCCGACTTTGAATGGAACACAGCTTATAACTCCTCAACAGGTCAGAGGTCACGTGTTCTCTGTGGGAGTCCCATATGAGAGCGATACTCTCCCAAAACATAGGATGTATGAGGATAGAGTGAGAAAGAAAGATGAGCGCGGAAAGACCCCAAGCCCAATATCATCTCACTCATTTAACTGTCACTGAACTGAGGGTCACACTATGGAGGAAGAGTGGGAGGGTGTGGAGAAGAGCACTGAGGGATGAAGGGAGTAGGCATCGGGATGTAGTGAGCATCTGGTGGAAACATGTTTCAGCATCTCATGGGCCACACACACGTTTGGTCCATTTACTGGCCTGCCTCAAAATCCAGTTAGTTGCCTACATAAAAAGCATTTTTGGGCATAAGACTCACTCCTAGATAAGACTATTAGACCAAATAAAGCTGCCTAGAAAGGTTCACTTGGTTTTGAGAAAGCCATAGTAGAGCAATCCACGCATACAATGGACCAATGTCAACAGATGTTCATAATAAAACATAATAAAAGATTATGGTTACACTTTACTTGAAGGGGTGTGCATAAGACTGACATGACACCTTCGTAATCATGACATGACACCTACATAATCATGACATGACACATGTCATGAATATGAAGGTTTTTTATGCATGTTTATGACAACTGTCATTAAGTGTCATTCGCTCAGTTATGTAATTTTTAATGCAAAGATGACATTGTTTGAGATGTCTTTGTTATGGGCTATGGTTAGGGGTAAGGGTAGGGTTAGGTTAGGGTTAGGTCAAATAATGTCAAATTTGCATTAAAAATGACATAACTGAGCGAATGACACTTAATGACAGTTGTCATAAACATGCATAAAACCTCCTTCATATTCATGACATGTGTCATGTCATGATTATGAAGGTGTCATGTCAGTCTTATGCACACCCCTTCAAGTAAAGTGTTACCAAGATTATTTTGAGAATAAAAAATGGTATGCAAAAACAAACAAACAAAAAAAAACATATACCCTCTTTTACAGAGTTGTAAATAATATAACGATCATTGGAATACATTTTACAAGAAAGTACTATTTCACTCTTTCTACTTCAAAATGTTGTGTTTATTTCAATATGTTACTTGTCTTACTCAAAAAAGAAACTGTTTCAAAGCAAATTCTATACTTTTTTTCCTCCAGTGTAGGCCAGAATTTGACATCCATTAAACACTAGAATAAACTACATATTAAACCACAACTTTCACTGCTATGCATTAAGTTTCACTGTCAGTGAGACCTCCTGGACAAAGACTGTAATGGATTTTCTTTAAAGGAGAGGCAGTGTTTGTGGAGTTTCACCATCATCCAAACCAAGCTTCAGGCAGTACACATGCTGGAGTGAAAGAATCAAGATGTTACGTATGAAACCCTTTGGTCTCCTCCTATGCACATCACACTCTCTGTTCTCTAGACCCACATGGCCTGCATGCTCTCTACAGGGGTCTACACAGGGCCCTCAGGGGCCAATCCATCAGACAGAAGCACAACGGAACAAGTCTATCAGCAGGGCACTGGAGTCAGACCGGATACAGCTGTGGGCATGAGTGTGTGAGTCTGCACTGATTCAAAGCAAGCGAGAGTGCATTCATTACCTGAATTCTAACAAAGCATACACACTGCTTTCATCTACCATGGAGGGAGACAGGTGCACTCTGGGATTAAGTAAGGCCTCCTCACTCAGGTTACATTTTAATCGCTAGTGCTAATTAGAGTTGGGAACTGAGATCTTATTCTGAACGGTTCCTTTTATTTTTGGAACAGAATGATTAATGACATTTATGACAATATGATATTGTTGAATGTCTGTTTGAATCCACTAAGTAAACAAAATGAAACAAATCACGAAATGAAACAAAACAAAGCAAAATAAAATAAAATAAAATAAATAAAAAAATTGAATGAAACAAACAAAAAGGAAACAAAAAATAAAACAAAACAAAAATATAAAATAAAACTAAACTAAAAATAAAATAATAAAATAATGAAATAAGATAAAATGCTGAACCATACTTCTACTGCTACTGCTGGGGTACACCAAAGATGCAAGAGTGTAATCTCTCTATGTGTGTGGGGGATTTATGCATACGTGTACATGCGTATGGGCAGCATATGCTCTTTCTGCACACCTGGAGGGAGTGAAGATTGCTTACATCAGGAGAAAAAAAGCACAGCGCTCTCTTTTTTCCACACACTTGTAAACAACGTAAAACCACACAACCACAGGGCATGCTATTCATTTCTAGTATTACCACAGGGCAGAGAGGCAGAAAGAGAGAGTCTCTTCTGTCCTGTTGCTAATAACTTTTTCTCTCAAGTTCTAACCACAATCTCCATTTAAAGCTAATACATATATCTGTGCAGTCAATCTAACATCTGTACTGTTCACATTGCTGCTGCATGCTGCCAGCTATAGTGCTAACATAAAACTCTACACATTCAGAACCAATTACATTTAAAAATAAATCAGAAATGAAACTCCAACACCCTAAAATTCCATCTAAACCACTAAAAGAGGGAGAGAAAAAGACATGCTGGCTTTGAGAGCCTGTATGGTTTACATTAGCCGACTTGTTTCTGTTTAAACCCTGCTACTCCAGAAGTGACTTGTGTACGTGTCCAAATACAAATACAGGGGCAGGAAATTGGCAGAGATTTACAGTAATTATTGAGAGCTGGCCTATAGGGGTTTGGGCCCTGTGACAAATATGATACGATGTTAAATTGAGGCAAGCGATAGCAGAGGCACGGGTAATCCACAGAAAAAGGATTTGAAGGGAGAGAGGCAAACGCCGACGAGCTAGCAGCAGCCTAGCACACAGTAATAGATTTTCATTACATTGCAATCTCTTTTAAATAATCCTATTCATTTTTTATGAGGTCAATTTTTCCCAGCAGACGAGAGATAGAAGGCCAAATACGGCTCTCAGCGGGCTGTGATCCGACATGTGATGATAGATTGCACAAGCTTAAAAAAAAGCTAGCTTAAAAACTGCCTATGTAGATACAAAAACAATCAGACATAAAGACAAACACAAACTTCACATACTAGATGCACTCAGAGATTTGGATGCATCGAGTGAAAGGAAAGGATTTAGACATACAAAAGAAGAACAAAAGGAATTTGTGGCAAATCAATCAGAAAGGGGTGGAGGGATAATTATTTAATAATTGTCTGTTTCAAATGTGTGAAAGCTTATTGACTCAGCAGCAAATGTAACTTGAAGATGCTGTGTGTTGGCTGGCACCAGCGATTCTGGGTTTGAAACAATGTGCTATTGTGTGGAAAAATTAGCTTATCCTTTGTCTTGACTACAATGATGTGCAGGGAGTTATAGCCAATCGGCTTACAGAAACCAATGTCATGTACCACATAACTTGAGTTTTCACCCAAACTCAATTTATGAGTGAAATGTTTCTGTCTCTCAGAGACAAATAAGCTTAATTGGCATGAAAAATTGCATTGTTGCAGAAGCTACATTTACAATAAATACATAGTGAATAAGATGAATAAGATATGTCAAGACATATTTATTTATACAGTGCCTTTTACAGATGGTATCAAAGCAGCTTCACATTAATAAACAGGAAAGTAACTGTGCTGCTGTTCTAAAATTATATACTAAAAATATAAAACAAATTGAGCTCTACAGAAGGCAATAGTGTCATTATTCATCTCAGTTTAGTTCAGTGTTGTTTCAATTCAGTTCAATTACTATGCCAATGTTGCAAAGTTCATCAATTATGAAATAAATTCAATTCCGCAATAAGCAGCTCAACAGAAGGCAATAGTGTCATTATTCAGCCATTGCTATGAGGTTGCTAAGGTGTTTTTAGTGGTTGTTAGCATGCTACTTTCACAGTTTCTGGGTAGTTACTAACTGGCCCATCTCTAAATCTTTATGATATTCTGAGCTCTATATATGGCATTAGTCTTTGGGGTCAAAACGAGTGGTTGGACAAATTTTAATCAACCAGGTCACAACTGTAAGTCAAAGTAAATTTAAAAGGATAGCTCACACAAAAATGTAAATTCTGTCATCATTTACTCACCATTACAAATTTGCATGACTTTATTTGTTCTGTGAAACATAAAGGAAGACATTTTGAAATTACAGAATGTTAATTTTTGGATTTAAGTATCATTCATGTTCGTGGGACGATTTATGCAAAGTGTGATTCTAGTCCAATTAAATTTTAGTGGATGGAGTTACCGAGCTCAACAGCGGAAATAGAAGAAATGCCCTGCCTTATACCACTGATAGAGTATGAAGGTGAAAATAAACACTCTGTTGTATAACCAAAGTGTATAAAACAAGCAAAAGACCTGAATTATGATTGAGAACTGAAAATGACCTGTCCTGCTAATGACGCACACTCACAACAAATCAATTGTAGATTGTGTCCATCTCTTATAAACATTTCCCGTTTTTCTATTCGCCTCATTCCTAAAACACAATGTGGATAAAGGTGGTTTTCCCGCATTACAAATCTAATTCTGATTCCACACAGAGGGGTAAAACAATACAAAATAGGTCAATGAATAATGCTTCTCCAGAAAGACTCACGCTCATCGAACAAATGTAATCCTACTCTGTCGGTGAGAACAAAAGCTCAGGAGAATAACACACTTTGGCCTTGGATCTCCACACGAAGATGAAAGACAAGCATTTAGGACAGTTTCTGATCAAAAGAAACCAGGAATAAAGGACTCTGAGTGCAAGCATTCATCTTGAAGTGCAATTGTACGAGCGCGTGGGGATGAAGCATTTTCTCTGGAGAGGCTGGTATTAGGTTTACGTGAGAAACGCAATTATGCTAGTACCTATTTTACAAAGTTCACTAACTGCAACGATTGTTCAGACTGAGCTATTTCTTTGTGGTTTTTTTTTTTTGTCTTGAATGATCAAATATATTAGCATTTAAGTAACAGTGCTGGGAATCAGCAAATGATTCCATGATTAGATTCAGATTCAAAAGCTCTTCATCAAATTTTAAGTTGTTATAACTAACTGCAGCAACGTAATATTCTGAGAACAACGTAAAATTGTTCAGTCTAATATGACTGAAGACCACCGGAGGGTTAATTGCTTTATCATAAACATTTACATTCCAGTAATCATGAGAACCTTTTAAAAGTAGAACAAGTTTCATGAAGTTACTATATTTATGAGTGATTGTTCAGGATCAGTTTTAAGATTGTAAGTGGCTTACATGGGCGTCATTTTGTTTTAAAAAGTGGTGGGGACAGTTTAGGAGAGTTTACAAACATGCTGATGTCACAAAAAGAAGGCTTGGCTCATGAATATCAATTAGGTTTTGCACATAATTTAACAGGATCTTTTAAAAGCTTCTTCTGTATCATATACACCCCTGCTGCAAGCTAATTTTATAAAGTGGTGGGGAAAAAATCGGCCATGGCCAATGACCACTGTAATTGACACCTATGGTTCCAAATGAGAGTCGAGATGAGGTCAGAGAGATAATAGCTCTACATCCGTTATGTTCCTCCATTAAGTCACATAGAAACTAGCTAAAAAGGTTGTTTTGAATGAGAAAGTCCTTTGCCGTGTGTCTATTCTGTGAAAAGTCAAAACACACACTCTTACGACAATAAAAGCCAATCAATTGTTGGCATAGTCGACTGCCGCCACCGAAACATTACTTTGCGAGAACCAAATATGGAAAACTAATGAAGTGTAATTGAAATTCTGCTGCATCCAGTGTTTTAAGAGAGTGAAATATTTCTCATTCAGTGTGTTATGGAAAAAGCCGAGCTAATAGTGTCATCCTTAGCTAATGTGTGGAAATGTGCTGCACTGTTCAATTGTCATGGTGAGCGTAAAATTTTTAGAGCCGTCACACCCATCACGCCTGCACAGAAAATGACTTGCAAAAGCGGCCATCTCATTTCTGTTTTAGTGATCCCTCCATTCCTCAGAGGCAGTCATCCAGTGGACCCTCTTCCACGCTCACAACGTCTCTCTCTTCTCATCTGCACCTCAATAATCTCCTCTCTCACTCACATTACTCCTTTTCTTTCCTGTCTCCATCCTGAGGGAGGAAAGGTGGGATAAGTCTGTCATCGTTCTCCCCTGCGGCTCTCTGTGAAAAAATCTCCTTGCTAAGACACAGACTGATGGACTCCCTTAAACTGCTCTGTGGAGCGCTGCAGAGGCCCCGTCTGAATATTTGCTGCAGGTATGGGTATCGTAAAGCTAGTCTCTCATCTTTTTAGCCTTTATTGTAGGCAGAGCTGAGAGAAGAATAAAGGGTAGGACATGATCAGAGAATTATATAAGATGTCTGAATAGAAATTATGGTTACCCACAAGAGCACACTTTGAAACAAAAGCATGCAACTTGATGATGTACACATGAGCACATATTTGGTTAGGTCAGTGTTTCTCAACCCTGGTCCTGGGCGCCCCCGCAACACTGCTCATTTTGTATGTCTCCCTTATCTGACACACCCATTTCAGATCCTGGAGTTTCTTCTAATGAGCTAATGAGTTGAATCAGGTGTGTTTGATTAGGGAGACACACAAAATGTGCAGGGTTGGGGGGCGCCCAGGACCAGGGTTGAGAAACACTGGGTTAGGTCTTATTTCTAAATAAAAAAAAAATAAATAAAAAAAAAAAAATAAATATATATATATATATATATAATATAGTAAATACAGTTTACAGTGATGATATGAAACATTACATATAAAAAACTAAAAATAGAATACAATAAAAATACTTATTTCTTATTAAAATCAATTGTTCTGCATTACTGTAATGACGATTTTCATGAAAAAAATACTTGTCACTTTATGTATGTGTGCATACATATATGCATCTCTCTCTCTCTATACACAAATATATATTGAAATATAAATGTATATACAAATATATTCTTCTAATTCTATCTTTTTTATTTTCCAATTCATTTGTCATTGAGTGGTTTTATGAAATTCATCCAACTGCTCAGCTATTCAAACACAGTTATTGCATTTTCAATAGATTATGTAAATCGGTACGATTTACTTTATAACCCCATCAACAGTAACAAAACAACACTGGTGTACTTCCTGCACTCTTCATTTACAAAGTTACTGGCCTGCCAACCGGTCAGGAAAACAAATCGCCACTAAAGCAGTCATATCAGCGCATACACAGTAATCAAAACAAAGCCATTACAGCAGCTGTAAACCTAAATCTACCGTACAGGTTTATATCCGCACAGCTATTCATGCCTCTGAGGGGACCCAGAGAGAAGGCCGGTGGCATAATTCACTCAATTTTTTTTCTTTTAATGTGCCTACGCCCAGGTAAATGAGCGTACACCAAAAAATATAAATTAAAAAACTATTCAAACTTTCTATTATTCATGAACTAAAGGGGGCTTTCTTTATTGGTTATGTATTATTATGTATTATTATTATAAAGATGATCCAATTTCATAACCAGCACTTGGAACCAAATTACAGTGGGTTTTTATTCATGGCTGAACAGCAGCGGGGCTTGCTCAGGCTGTCCATTGTGCCGCCCACCATAGCTACAGTCGCCACGGTCACCAGAGAGCAGCCTCCGTCCGGCCTCATCATATTGAGCTCTTCAATACTTTCACTATTGTTTTTTTTTTTTTTTAAGCCATCATGTGACAGATTTGGTCTGTAGCTGTGGCTGATGTATCAGATACAGAGCGCCGCTGATTAGATTTTCAAGGTAATGTTGGAACACGAGAGATTAATTGCGTTTCAGTGAGGAGGAACATTGATTCATCCCCCAGCATGCACTTAGACCAGTCAGCCCACATTTCACATTGAAGTGACTGCTAGAACATGGATGGTTTCCACTCCTCTTAATATGACATATTCTGAATATATATTATATGAGATCCACTCACAGGTGCATCATGCAGTTAGATTTGTGTCAAAAATATAGAATGAAAGTAATATATACACCACTGTTCAAAAGTTTGGGGTCAGTAAGATTTTTATTATTATTATTACTTTTTTTTTTTTTTGGAAATAAGTCTCTTTTAAACATCAAATATAAATTAAAATCATTAATACTGTAAAATATTTTTTTTTCATGCAAAGCTGAATTTTCAGCAGCCATTACTCCAGTCTTCAGTGTCACACAATCCTTCAGAAATCATTCTCATGTGCTGATTCAGTGCTTAAAAACATGTGCTGATTCAGTGCTTAAAAACATTTTTAATATCATACATTTTGAGAATAGTTGAGCTCCTTAATAATTTTGTGGAAATTTTCAGAATCCTTTGATTAAAGGCATTTCAAAATAAAGGCAATCATTTAAAAGATAAATCTTCAGTAACATTATAAATGCATTTACTGTCACTTTTGATGCCAATTTAATCACAATTTAATGTGTCCTTGTTGAATAGAAGTATTAGTTTAAAAAAATAAAGATAAAAAAAAAATTAAATGTACTGACACCAAACATTTGAATGGTACCGTGTATATTAGCAAATCTCTTCACTTCGCTATGTTTGCTCACAGTTTTATTCTTCTTTTCCATTTCTATTGATGGGACAGCACAGAGAGAAGCCAGACAGGGAAATCACACAATAATGTGGACGTCTTACCTAGATCCATGCTCTTAGATGACTTCACATGATTCTGCTTGGTATGACCCTGCTGACCTTCGTCTGTCAAAGAATTGTCAGCTGAATGAAGACCTGAACGAAGACTGGATAAACACACACAGACACACACACACACACACACACACACACACACACACACATACACACACACACACACACACACACACTACAAATGATGGCAAAACTACAAATTATTAACTTAATACAAAACTAAAATAATAAGCTAAAACTGAAATAAAACTGAATAAAAACTATATAGATATATAAAAATGATTAAAAATAAAAACTAACAGTATCTCAATTATACTAAAACAACACTACAGACCAGCTGGGTATAATTTTTATTTATTTATTTATTTAGTTAGTTAGTTAGTTTCTTAAATCTTAATTTTACTTTTAGAAAACAGAGAACTGTTGATAAACATATGTCACAAATGAATCCTCAATCCACCATTTTTTTAAATAATGAAGATACTGTACAAACTGTACATGCCATACTTAAAAATTCCATCTATGTGAACCTAATTAATAATTAAAGTTGGAAACTAATAATAAGATAATAAGGATCAGCTAAAAAAAAGTATATACACACACACACACACACACACACACACACACACACATATGCATTTCCTCAGCATCTTTATTAAGTTCTCAGTAGGTCACTGAACTTGCTGTTTAAAACAACATATAGGGATTGCACGACTGCTTGTTTACTAGTCTGACAAAAAAGTAGCCAACTAGTCAATGTTAGTGGGTCAATGTTAGCTGATGCAAATGAAACACCATAAAATACTCATGTTCCACTTGCTCATTCATTGACACTTTATTATGTTCGGGATGGTTTAAAAGATTTCTTGCTTGTAAACCCTACAAAGCCATACAGCATATTTGGCATTTTCAATACAAAACTAATATCACATAATGTAGCTACACTGGGTTACAGTTTGTGAATATTGTCCTCCTGATTTTGACAAGTATTGACAGACAAGTCATGTGACCAACTGTTGTTAAAATGAACCAACTAGCCGGTGCAACCCCTACATGGTAAAAGAGACATGTTTGTCAATTTCGGTCCAAGGCAAATCCATGTTACCTCTGCCGGAGCTTCAGGCTGTCCTGTCTATGAGGATTAGCAGCGAAGCCTTCATCATCCCCCTCTTCCACGTGACCGTATCCCCCATTTGAAACTGTGAGAGAACGGGCAAACCAAGAGAGAGAAAAGGAATCATTAGAGCTCTGTGGTAATATTATGCGGGCTCATTTAAGAGGGGTCTGCTGGGGTCAGGCCAACGGTGGAGAGAGGTGACAGTCTGGCTCGAGCGCTGAGACAGACAGACAGAGATGAAGACCATTATCAGCTCCAACACACTGCAATCTCCACTCACCTTTAATGATCGGATTTACTTGATTTTTCCTCCTCTAAGCTTGGTTAAGGTTGTAAGAGAGTGTGTGTGTATGTGCGAGTCTGTCTGAAAGAGACCGTCTCTCTATAACTAAACATATGTATGTTATCACTACTATTGGCATAATTAGTCCTATTATTCATCTATATCCTTAATGAATAATGTTTATTGTAACTCAGTTCATTACTATTTATTAATTTGTTATTTCTCTGATACAACAGTGTAGAACAACAATGTAGACCACAAAAAATTACTTATATACTGTATATATATATATATATATATATATATATATAAAACCGTTCGATATATTTTAATATATAATTTATTTCTGTGATGTAAAGCTGAATTTTCAGCAGCCATTACTCCAGCTTTCAGTGTCACATGATCCTTCAGAAATCATTTTAATATTCTTTCTTTCTTTCTTTCTTTATATAGCACTATATAAATACAACTAAGTTGCCCAAAGTGCTTTACAAGGTACACATAGAAAATAACACATCAACATGAAGTAAATAGCGTAAAAAAAAAAAATAATAATAATAATACAGTTCTAAAGCAACACCCATTTTAAAATGCCATAGAGAATAAATGAATTTTTAATTTGGATCTAAAAATAGCCAGAGTCGGTGCCGTTCTGATAGCTAGTGGCAGCTTATTCCACAGATTTGGACCGCTCACCGCAAACGCACGATCACCCTTGAGCCTAGATCTAGTTCTGGGCACTGTTAAGAGTGCCAGATCACTGGATCTAAGTGATCTAGAGGGAACATATCTTACGAGAAGATCTGCAAGATAAGGTGGAGTGCGGTTATTAATAGACTTAAATACCATGACCAGGATTTTGAACTCAATTCTGTATTTGCTGCTCAAGAAACATTTCTTATTATCAATGTTGAAAACAATTGTGCTACTTAATATTTTTCTGGAAACAGTGATACATTTATTCATGATTCTTTAATGAACAAAAAAGTTCAAAATGATAGCATTTATTTGGAATAGCATTTATTGTAACACTTTTAAAAATGTAATGCATCCTTGCTGAATTAAATTAAATTAACACTTTAATTAATAAATGTTACACTTTAATTTTAATTAATTAATTCATAAAAAAATGCATACTGTTGCCTGGCTCTCGCTAGGAAACACAGAAGACTTAAACAACCTGCTGAAGAAACAAAGACACCATGAGCTGTTTCTGAGTGTGTTTATGTAACTCACGGGCAGTTCATGAGAATTTACCCAGAGTTCTCCTTGATGTTTTCAACTACTGTATCTGGAGCCCCACATGACAAAGACCTCATTAATGTCTGTTAGGCCAAATAGTGCAGAACCAAAACAAAGGCTGGAGGTCTTTGTCTGACAGCCAGCACTGTACAACTGAAAACAAATGCCTCAGATTCCCAGACACTTAGCAAACGCATTTTGCGAACAATCTATAGTATGAACAGACACTCAACATTTCCAGATATACTAAACCCTTGTAATCATTTCCTAAACCATTTCCTTTAGCAGAGTCAACTGCATATGACAGCTGCTGCAGTATTTGGTGGCTGAGGGAAAAAAAATGAATAAAATAAATGAATAAACTATATAAAATAATATAATAAAAATAAATTATAAATATAAAAATAAAAAATATTTTAAAATATTTTTTTTTGATATTAGATTGTTTTGCACATTTTATTTAATATAAGATTATCACAACAAAAAAACATAAGGTAGCTGATCCAATATACGTTGGCTGTAAATGTAAGATACATATACAGTAAATATGTCCTATAAAAATGTAAGATACATATCAATATAGATAAAATTAACCGCAAATTAATCACACATGAATTGTGTGTTGCTCAAAGACACACAACAGTTCTGTTGTGGCTTTGTTTGGAACTATTTTCGTTTGTAAAATGGATCAAAACAGACAATATTGACAATATTGTTTATAAAATTTAACACAATATTAGTTTTCTGTTTATTAAACTAACTGTATAAAATCTAAATCACATTCGCAATCGTGCAGATATCTGAGAAAAACAGCACTCTTGCTTGTGTGATACTGCTAAACTATATCATATGATAGACAAAAAAAAATACAGTGGCATTTTTCCCCGCATATCTTGAATTTTAGGTGCATACAACTGCATTCTAATAAGCTACATCACACGGTCATCATGTTCATCAGCAACCATATGCATACATAGTCACAGACACACTTGTTCGCTCTACAAAACTGGATGATGTCACATGAACTTAGCTTGACATAGCATAGCTTGATTTTGGTGAAGTTTAGAGAGAGAGAGAAAAGGGAAAAGTTCAATAAAATACAAAAACAACATTTTTAACTTCTTCCTGTGGGTTGCTGGAATATGGGTATCACGTTGTTCTCTGTCTTCTTGATGGAGTGTCTGTGTTTTGGCAGAGTGGAGCTGGATATCGGGCCTGACAATCACATAGATCAGTGCACCCCACCCAACAGAACTTCATCATTACTCATCAGACTGCACTGGGATGACTGCTTATTAGTATTATATATCTCATCTGTTTGTGTGCTGCACAACTGCCATAATACATCAAGCGCACAGACGCATGCATGCACACACACATGAACATACACACACTTGAGAGATGAACTGATGTTGGAGTGAATGAAAAAATGGATGCGTGTTGCATACAAACACACGTACACACATTCGTAGCCACACACACTCACAATTATTTATCTGCTAAAGTGTGGCGTAGTCGAAATGAAATAAGTTGTTCCTTCAGAAGATGATGGATCAATGGCTCTTCCAGCTAAAACAGGGTTATTAATCCTAAACGGTGTGTGCTACCAGACTTCTCGCCTGCAATAGCAAACCACCTCCTTATGTAAAACATTAACTGAAATAAAAGCCAAGTTTGTCTCCAAGAGGGCTGGGTAGGAACCTATTACCACAGACACTGGACAGATATAATATTTCACATCTGTGTACAATATTCATAATGACAGTGAGCGGAACAGGGGAGGTTTGGCTGCATGAGTATTGCTATGAGAACATAAGGCATTTCCTGTAATGAAAATATTGTATTACACACACACACACACACACACACACACACACACACACAAAATATATTAAAAGAATGGGAGAAATTGCAATGCTCAGTATGGCAGCTGTGGGATTTGAAGACCCATCTTTGAGTTAAAAGACCAACTGCTTTGGCAAAGTCATCAAATTACTCTACAACAGTGTTAATTTTGACAGCAAATTTTGATTTAGTTTTAGTCATAGTCTTTTGACGAAAATGCCATTTAGTTTTAGTCATATTTTAATCATCTGAATTGTTTTAGTTTTAGTCTAGTTTTAGTTGACTAAATATCATTAGATTTTAGAAATCTAATGGCTAAAATCTAATGGCTTTAGTTACAGTGTAATGCATTTATTAAGCATTTCTCTAAAATTTCCAAACTCATCAAATATTCCTGGATAAAACATCTATTAACCTGTTAATATGAATTATATTAAGGATTGAACATGCAATATAGACACAGATTTAACTGCTGTGACACATAACTTGTCTTATATCTTAAAATGAAATTAAACCACTTATAAAGAAACAAGAACATGGTCTACTTTTCAATGAAATACCAATGGTTATATAATATGAATTCTTTATAACAACATGCTTACAACATTCTTCATTCTTTCAAGCAGACATATTTATTTATATAAATTAAATTTAGATTAATCCTTATTAGGGCTACTTAATGTGATTCAGTCAAGAGCAGTGAGTGATTTTTTTTTCCTCTTTCTTTTGTTGTTTGATTAATATTAATGACACGGACAACAGCAACTAAATTAGGCCGCTTTCCCTTTAAAACCGATTAAAACCATGCATTATACTGATACACATCCGATATTCTCCCAACTGTTTACAATGACTTAAAGGGGTCATATGATGCGATTTCAAGTTTTCCTTTCTCTTTGGAGTGTTACAAGCTGATTGTGCATAGATAAGATCCCTGAAGTTGCAAAGACTAAAGTCTCAAAACCAAAGAGATATTCTTTATCAAAGTTAAGACTCTGCCACGCCCTCCTAAAACGGCTCGTTCTAACACGCCCCCACATATCTACCTCACTATGTGGAAATATTTGCATAATGCGGCCCAAATGTGCATGCAAAGAAAGAAGGCGTGGTTTCAGTAACCGCAGTTAGTGTTGAAGCAGCCATGTCAGGGAGACGTTGTGTGTTTCTAGGCGAAAGCAAAAACACTTTATTTGGCCTTCCAGAAGTAGATGCATTTAGGAATCTTTAAGATTACTTACAACAGAACAGCAATGCATTTTATGAACGACCGTTTCGTGAACCTAGGAGAGAAGGTAATTCTGACTTTGCTATGACAATCTGGCGCTTCTGAATCAGTATTTTGAAAGATGAAGCTCGCGATTATGGTAAGGGGCATTACATTTCCGACGAGTGCTTGCGGTGTTCGGCTAATTACAATGCACTGGGTCAGCTGGCCAATCAGAGCAGACGGCGCTTGTAGGAAGGAGGGACTTTGTAGAAAACGAAGCATTTGAGAGAGGCGGGGCATAGAGGACCTACAATAATGTACAGTATTTGAAAAATAATGTGTTTTTTGAACATTAAAGCATGTCAA
>NW_015553581.1:1269106-1277047 GCF_001515605.1 Sinocyclocheilus anshuiensis
TCACAGTGGAGTCAGCTGTCTTAACCGTGGCTTGTGTACTGCAAACACATACAAGCTTCCTCAATGTGTCTGTCACACGACTCTGTTCCCCTTTCGGGCTCTGTCTTTACATTTATTTTGAAAGATGAAGCTCGCGATTATGGTAAGGGGCATTACATTTCCGACGAGTGCTTGCGGTGTTCGGCTAATTACAATGCACTGGGTCAGCTGGCCAATCAGAGCAGACGGCGCTTGTAGGAAGGAGGGACTTTGTAGAAAACGAAGCATTTGAGAGAGGCGGGGCATAGAGGACCTACAATAATGTACAGTATTTGAAAAATAATGTGTTTTTTGAACATCAAAGCATGTCAACATATTCTGTTATACCAAATACACAAAATAATTATCTTTAAAAAAGCATCATATGACCCCTTTAAGACTTAACCGAGTGTGTTTACACGAATACTCATCAAAACAGACAATTTGACATCATTTTGTGTGTATTTTTCCATTCATGTGAGATAAGACACGAAAGAGAACTGATTTCAGTACTCGTGCGCTGTCTGAGAGGCGCTTTTCTGTGCGCGTGATTCGGGTGTGTGCACTCAGAAAACCGGACCGAATTGAGTACTCATCATGCTTTTTCAAATTTATCCCTATGTCTGCTCTTCTCTTACTCCCAGACGTTGACATTTTTTAACGTTTTATGAGACGTGCATGCTAGCAAGTGTATGCTAGCTTATGTCCCATTTAGATCAGTACAGCTCAAATGTGCACATCTAACCCCCAGCAAAGCAGGAGATTCGTTCTGACTGGATCTCTTCCCAAATCGTCCCTCCCTTTCATTTCATTTTTGTCTCGTTTTTATTCGTTGACAAATATAAATAGATTTTCATCATAGTTTTTGTCATTCAAAACTAATTTTTTTTTCGTTATAGTTTAATTTTCGTTGGTTAAAAAAAAATTCTTCGTCAATGAAATTAACACTGCTCTACAACACACATGCATATTAGCTGGACCTAATACTAAAGAAAAATACTGTTTTTTAGCATGATTTGAGCTGAAGTTATGCTAAAAATCTACATTTATGATGTGATTGCTATCGAATTTTGTTGTGGTTTTGATAACTCACAAAGCACACGTGCGTCTTCAGGTAGATAGAAGCTGGACTACTGTAGCATGACTAGAAATAACTGCCTAGGAACAGGGTCAAGATGGCCACCTAGTGAAATGCTCTTCAAGACCACAAATAGCTAGTTTCAACAGAAAGCATGCTAGGAACTAGAGATAAGTGAACCTTTTCAGATTTTCTTTGAGTGTTATGGAGCTGTGGTCTTGTTGTTAGCACATATGCGCTAACGCATTTAGCTGCCCATGCACTCCAATTCAACAAGCAACATATCATCTTCCTATCTCTTATTTCTTGTTTTCTTTCTGCTTTGCTCTCAATACAAATTACTTTAAAATAAGTATAATGGGTAGTCTTGGGCATGTACCACAATAATACCATGTTTTTGTAAATGCACTATGGAATACCATGGTGTTTTTTTTAAAGTACCATGGCATATTATGTAAATACTATGATATATGAATATGACAATCATTCAGTACCATGGTATACTACCATAGTATTATCATCTGATACATCATCGGATTCAACACTGTACCATGGTACCACAGTGCTTTTTGTAAACGACAGCAAAAAAATGCCTGAAATGAAGCAAACAAAAATACTCTTAATTTAAACTCCACAGAACTCAGTTCATCTTCTCATAAAGGTGTTAGAGGGCAGAGAAAAACTCGTCCCACACCAGAGATGGACAGAGTTCAGAAACAGTAATATTCATACCATCCCACACTTCCGCCCTCTCCTTAGCTCCCGGCCCACTGTTATCCAGGGTTATAATTACAGCGATTCTCCCGAGGAGCACCACTTCAAAAGCAAACACAATACACATACATATGTACGAAATCATTAGCTTTCATTTACAGCTCAAACTACTACCAGTAAATTACTTCCCTCAGCTCAAATGGCTATGCCACGCTAAAAAATTCAGCACTCTCTTGATGAGGGCATTATGCATTTTAAATTGTTTGCTACGCTACGTTACGAGCGGACCGCATTACTGTTGTGCCTGTGGAAACATGGCCTAGATAAAGCGCACATCAACTTAATGATTTCAAGGTCAGGGTGAGAGAAACCAACACAAACACAATCACAACATGAGTGGAGGGCTTGCTTTCCTTTTTTCTGCCTTCTTTACTGTCATACTTTCTTTGCTTATGAGACACCGTACCTAGAACCACTTCCAGTCAGAGAGAGAAAAAAAACAAGTATATTTGAACTGCATATATTTATGAGCGTCAGAGCATCTGTCTATCATGGAAATAAACAACGGGGAGAAGCGTGAGGTGTCAGGGAGGGGAGATATGAAGCTGATGTGGCTAATATTGGACTATTAGTATGTTTTCTTAGCATTATGCACTCTGGGAATCCCAATGAGTACAGTGTGTGCGAAACGCACTCCTCGAGAAAAGCTGCAGACACGTGAAGCAGGCAGCTCCATTTTAAGCCCCACTCTCTTTCTGTCTGTCTCTAGTTGTGTTGAAATCCTGGAGGAGGAGTGTTACTCTTTCATGTTCGGTTAAAGGGATGGTCCACACGAGAGGCTATGCACACAGGCATTTCACATGAAAAGAATTGCAAATGTGCTCCAATTCTCAGACGAGTTAAACTTCCAACTTCTAATACAGCCGCGATAAAAGAGTCTTTCTAGGCATGAAAGAGAGACAAAAAAAGATAGCATATGTATGACAAGCACACTCTATCGATAGTGACAGACATTCAAACACATTTCCAGTATGGCACATGGATAGAAAACTGTTACAAAACTTAGCAGTGTAGCGTCTGGACCAATCAGACACACCATTTTTCATTTGATTTAACAAATCAATTATTCATTAGATTAACAAACGTTCACAGACCCCTCACCCAATAAACATACTGGGTGCCAAGTTGTCTGTGAACAGGGCCCAGGACCCTGGTTACCATGGCAACCCTGACATTGATTTTTATTAAATTTGAGATTTAATTAAATCTATTTTTTTTTATTTTTTTTATTTACTTTCCCTTTTAATTCCCTACAGCTATTAGGACCCATTTTGTTTGTTTTGTTTTACTTTTACCTTATTTTAGTTATTTTACCATCACCATCTTCGCGTTTTGTATAGGATTACAGTAGTTCTAGCAACTGTTGTTTCCTTAATGAGCCGTACAGGTTATTAGTAGCCCTAATTGCCATCTCTTCTATAACCCTCCTTACTCCTCAGCCCCAGGCCTATTACATGAGGTTTAATTATTCATATTTCCCCATGAGCTGATTCGCTACAGCAGCATTTAAAAGGTCTCAATATAGCATAATGGTCTCTATGAGGAAGACCAATCCATGTGGAATAAAACTGATATTAAATACTATCATTAATATTAGGGATGCACTGATAAGACATTGGTAAGCTGATAATTATTTTTATGTTGTTTGATAACCGATTAATGAACAATAATATTACAATTCTATATTGTTTTGTCTTAAACAGATTAAAAAAATAATAATTAAGCATCATAACATTATAATGTACAATATGAAAAATAGACATTCATTTTGAGATTTCCTAAAGATTACATTTAACAGTCTTATTAAATGATTAGTGCTTTAACTTTAAGTGAGCGTTTAATGATGGCAAACATAATACAAATGAAAAATAGTGAAAATGAGTGTCCAAGTAAATGTCCGTTGTTGAAAGAATTATCTTGTGCTCAACAGGATTCCATTTATTTTATCAAAAAAGTACAGTAAAAAAAAAAGTAAATATTATTACAATTTCAAATAAATGTTTTCTATTTTAATTTATTTTACAATTAAATTTATTCCTGTGATGGCAATGCTGAATTTTCAGCAGCCAGTCTTCAATGTCACATGACATTGCTGCTCAAGAAACATTTCTTATTATCAATACTAAAAACAGTTGTGTTGCTTAATATTTCTGTTTAAACCATGATGGAATTGAAATAGAAATCTTTTGTAACATTATAAATATCTTTACTATTACTTTTGATCAATTTAATACCTTTGTCTACTCATACATTACAAAGACTTTGGTTTGTTTTTCATTCTATTAAAGTAATTTTGTGTTTAGACTAAATGTACTATTTGTTTTGTTTCTACAGCCTTTAAGTCAAAATGAAGAGTCAAACTTCATCAGTCTAGTTGATGAAAAGGCAATCTGCAAGCAAATGCGCTGCAGACGACAGAAATTTATTAGCACTAGATATCTGTGTGGCCTTCTCCTTGAACATCTCATTGCGGCACGGACCGACTGTGAGACAAAGACACAGCGAGCCCATCACTCACCCGCATATCGCTCATAGATGCTGTTCATCACCATGGGGGGCTGAGTGCTGCCATCTGATTGGCCGAGGTGCCCTGCCTGCCCCACGCAGCTATCAAAGGATCGATTGAGAATTCGCCGTGCTTCCTGGAACTCCTGCGAGAGAAAATGAGAGAAGCCGTGTCACTGTATTGATTCTGTTTGTGAATTATGGAAACAGAAGAGGCAAATCTGAACGCCGGGATAGGTAAAGACTTTCAAATAGCAGGCAGATCGTTACGCCGGCTTTGGGATTCATCACAAAACAAATACCACATTAAGACTCGGGTTTTGGAGGAAAGAAAAGAACGAGAGATGAAAACAGCACAAGAATCTGCTCCTGGAAGTGCTCTTAATTCATCTGATTATTCTAGATGTCAGTGGCATGAAGGATTTAAGCCACTCACACAGATGTTACAGATTTTCGGTCTCTTTTCCCCAGAGAGAAAAACAGAATGGTAATTCATTTCATTATCTTGCCCCCAGGCCTGAACCGCCACTATGAAATATGTTAATTCGATTGGCAGATTTCAAATGCTAGAGAGAGGCAGGGTGCAGCGCATCAGATGGGTCTTCTAATGGCCTGCTCGGATACTGCACATGCTGCCGGCATTTGGTTAACTGTGGATCATTAGGAAAGCAAACCGCTCGCATAAAATATTGTAAATCAAGGTGTGTGTGTGTGTGTGTGTGTGTGTGTTTTAGGCCCTGAGTGTCTGAAGGTCTGAAAACAGCAATTATGGAGAGGGACAAGAAGTCGTGTGTCCACTGGAATAGAGGGCACCAGGGCACCTGTTCAGCGTTGTTATGTTTAAGTTACAGTTCATTTACGTTTACTGCCACATCAGCTTCACAGGCTATTTCATGGCAAAGATTATACATTAACATCCTGGGGTCGACAGTTCCGCCGGCGGGAATTTTTGCAAACTTTTCCAGGCCCCAAAACACCCTCGGACCCCAGAGGGTTAATAATATAGTAGAACACAACATACAAATACAATAAACATAAATAAATGAATAAAAACAATTATAAAACAAAGTATTACACATACATTTCTATAAAAGATATTTTAAATTTACTTTTGAAAGAAATTGCAAAAGTTTTCTGTTGTTTAAGCATTCATGTTTTAATGTTAAGATTTGGCTGAGGTGATTGGGCAATATATTGCAGACTAAAGGCTGGAATACAGTGATTTTTTTTTTTTTTTAAATCGGAACAGATTTTAAAACACTGGGCATCATACTGTACATTTATTGACATTAGAGAATAACCAGGCATCATACACTAAATGACTGAGGATCAAATGTTACTATACTTTCAAGTAGCGCAGAACACAAGCATTGCTATGAGATGCACGACAAATGAAAATAATTGCTATGTCAAAATATTCCTACTTCCATACTAAATTGTATGTAAAAAAAAAAAAAAAAGCTGGGCAAAAGACTACTATGTCCAAATTCATAGTATTCGATAAACAGTGTGTGAAAAGTACCAACATACACTACGATTTTCTGTGAAATCTGTCAACTTCAATAATTAGCACAGATTCGTACAGAGTAAAATAAGGCAACTATCTGTGCAAAAGTCCTGGAGTGTTTTTAAGCCTTAAAAGGTACAGTAGCAGACACAGTTTGTTTAATTCAAAGGCTGAGAGAGATAGTGGAAAATGGTTGTGTATAACTAAATTGAGAGTGGTTTTGGTGCAAGAAAGCTTGACTAACATTTTAAGTGGACTTTGGGGAAAAACAAAACGCTACAGAAGTGTATAATGTGGCCCTTTTAATGTTAACGGCAGTAAGAGCAGGTCTATGGAGGGGGTGGCCTGTGGGGAACAGAACACAGGCTGCCGGGAGAGGAAACAGTGACTGGGACTAAATGAGATTACAGGAGGGGATCAATGAGGATTCCCCAGCCAACTTTTCCATTTCCCTTATAATATTTATCAGAATAAAAAGGAGGACATAGAGCTTGCAATTTTGAAGGGATGAGATTCTGAACACGCAGCTGAATCAGTAAAAATAAACAGGAAATGTTGGCGGTGGGAAGAGAGAGTGTAAAACTTGTAGTGTAGAGTGTTTTAGGAGGTTCATGCAGTGGATGGAAATGTTGCAACAATATTGACGTTCACATTCGCAGAATTAAGGCAGCAATCAGGAACCAGAATTTAGAATTTAAATTTAAGGAAGCTGAATTAAAATAAAATTAAGTTTAAAGAAATCCACAACACTGCTGTAATGTAGTACTAGGGATGTTTCTGATACACTTTTACAATTAGAATATATTTTATAAAATTGTGTCATTTATTTTATAAAGTTGCAGTATCTGAAAATAATGTGAACATTTTGTGATGTGTAACAAAATTACTGTATTCGTGGCTGATTTTTTGAGATTATGGACATTTCATTATTTATTAATACTAAAATGAAATTATAATGAAATTCCTTTGTTGTATGTTGTTTAGTAAATTATTTTACTGACTTGTCATTCCTATTGAACTTCATATTGGGTGTGGCCAGTTTAATTCACATTTACACTTACAAACTGAAAAGGAAGCAATTCTTGAGGGTCGTTCACACCAAGATCAATAAGAATAACTGTATTTGCATCCACACAAATGGATAACAACATTAGGTGTATTAAAAGTGTGTGCTGCAGTTTTGTTGTCTGCCGCTTTAAATATTCAAATTCATTGAAGTTGGGTGGATTCTGATTGGCTGTCAGTGTTTTTCATCAGCTGAAAAACAACAACAAAAACCTGCTGAAAGTGATTCCAACGACATCAATGTTATCATTATAGCTTCATTCAGTGTTAAACTGATTGAACCATCTCAGTTTGGACAACATTCTGTCTGTGTTTGTGATCCTGCTGTAGGCTTTTTGTGACGAGAGGTCAACAAGGTTTTCAGCATTTCATTTACAGAAATGTTGAAAATGACACAAAAACAGTGGTCAGAGGATAAAAGGTAAGTCGTTTCCCACAGCCTCTCTCCCCATGTGTTCTCCATCCTCAGACAATACTCTCTCTGTCTGTTAGCCTCATCTACACCTCTCTGCTCGAAGTCCCATCCATAAAATCTCCTCAGACTCCACTTACGTCTTAATCAACAAAGCATACAGTTCAACCTGCTGTTAAAGACAAAAGTGGCCTGGCAGGCCTGTACGACTGCATGCAGCACCAGAGCAAACCTCCCAGCGCTCCTCTGGCACAAGATGAGGAGGAAACAGTCTCTAGGGCACAGATCATGTGGGCTCTCCACGGGCTACTTTTCATTATTAATGCCCACGCTGTAATGAGATTATGACAGTGCTGTTTAGATGGCTGTCTGAGAGAAATGGTGAGAAGGATTGATTAGATCAGACTCTGCTATAATAGTGTTTAGTCTGCAGAGAGAAGAGAGATGGCACTGCCATGGTATATCTCCATAAAAACATTCAATCTATACCAGATTTTTTTTTTTTTAGATTCTATATTTCGGAATCTATATCTATCTGTCTGTCTGTCTGTCTGTCTATCTATCTATCTATCTATCTATCTA
>NW_015553581.1:1277237-1303483 GCF_001515605.1 Sinocyclocheilus anshuiensis
ATATTAATTATTAAATATTAAGTAAATATTACAAATAAATGTATGTATGTACACATACAGTATATACGCAATACACACCAACATAAAAAAATATAGTAAAAATTGACATGCTTTACATTGACATGCTTTTGTTTCTAATTTTGAATCATTTCATTGAAACAGAAAGACTGAACTGATTCACAGACATGCAAATGCACTTGCCAAGTCAACGAAACTGAAATTGAAATGAAAGACGCTATTAAAATGTCTGTGTTAACGTTCTCAATACTCATGAGGGATCGCAAAAACTATTTAATGGCCAAATAAAAAGCCCATTAAATTCATTGCTATTTTCACCATGTCGCTTAATTTTAAACTGTAAGCACAATCGTCTCGAATATAGGGTGAATATTCAATACATCGCCCAACACTACCTGGTGCCATGTCCAAAAAAGCTTTTAGGTATTTTTTTTTAAGAAGAAAGTCTCAAAAACTGTTCCAAGAGCTTTCAAAGGAGGCAAAATCTGGTTTTTATCTCCTTTGCTTTGCTACTCCTTTCTTCCTCTTCAACAGTTTGTCTCCTTTTTCGTGGAATTTTAGAGAATTAGCCAAAACTAGACTGGGATTGAGAGTATGTGTGTGAAGCTGGTCTTTGATGTCTAAGAAAGTGCCCATAATTAGCAAAGTTAGGTCAGGAGACATGGACACACAGCAGATTCAAGCAAGAACACATCAGCATGTGTATTCCCAGAAGCTCACTGAGACTCTGGAGAACAGACTTACAAAAAAAAGAAAGTCTGCAAAGAATTAAAACTGGCTCCAGGCCTGAAGATAACTTTTTAGACTTTATTTATTAGAACTAGAAAGAATCAGAGCGCTACAATAGGCTGAAATTCATTAAGTACAAACAGCATAATATAAAGAAATAAAAGCTTCAACACTATATTCTCTTAGTGCCTTGTGGGTTTAGAATCTAATCTCCCATTTATTACAGGATAAAACTCTTATTTGTGGTACTAAAAGCATGCTGAGCAATATTTCACCGTTAGTTTCACCTCAGGACCAAACTTTCATTCTCCTGCATCTGGCTTGCATGATCTATTGATCCGAACCCAGCGACAAGCTCTCTGGTCCTATACAAAGTCGCAATCTGTCCCCCCTCCATTTATACTTTTCTCCTTTCATCCGTCCACCAACTAGCATCTTATCCCACCTCTACACTCGAAGGTCAATGGCATCCCATCGGCCCTGACTCCATCTTGCGCCCCATTGGCAGCCATGACGGGGGCGTCCACAGCCCATAAAGCATAATGAACATGAATCTTTATTTTATGAGAACAATAACACCCTGGCCTGGCCGTGGCCGCCCCTCCCAGCCTGTCAGTCCTCACAAAGAGCCCCCAGTATCCATCAATCCATGCGGCCAGAGAGGCTGCACCATTGTGTAGCCTAATTACACACCACTTTAGAGCAGTTGGAGGCCTTGGGGTGGAGTGTGTCAACACGTGTGTGTGCATGTGTGAGATATAGAGGGAATCCTGGGGTGAGCATATGGCTGCTCTCGAACCCAGGTGCAGGGGAGGAGAAAAGACTAAAACATCCTGCTGGAGGCAAATTCCACCAGCACAGAGGAAATGATGGAGAAAGTTAAAGGATGTGGAGTACTAAAGGCAATTACTAGCTATTCTGACCAACTTTTATGGCATCGCAAGCATCTGTCTGTACCCGGTCTTAAACCGCGAAACGCTTGTCAAGTACAAGTCATAAAAACAGAATCATGTATGATTTTGGTCTAGACTGGCGTATCACAATTGTTCGGATTACTGGAACTACTTTACAGTGATATTAGCATGGGAGTATCAATGTGCCAGTGAGTTGGAGTGACAGAGATTTCAATTTTATTGTGGATGTGTTAAACTGTGGCCCTGCAAGATCTTCTGATGCTAGTAGCTATGTACATGTTGGAGAAAAAGAGGAAACAGGAAAAACAGGAATCAGTCCAAAATGAACAAGCACAAACACATCCATCACTTAACTCTCAATTCACAAATAAATCTACCACATGGCCATGAAAACTCATAGAACAAAGAGGCAGAGCACTGACCTTAGCCAAAAAGTCAGTGATTAGGTTTGACATTCATATTTACTAACAGGTCTGACTCTCAAATTGTCCTGTCCATACAAAAGCTTACAGTAGAAGCTTGAATACTGCTTGAATGAATAAATAACCAAAATAAAAGCCAATGTTTCTATGAATAACATACATAAAAGCAGCAATCACTGTGACTGTAGAAAATATTACTGATAAACCCTTATTTGACACTGGAGATTACCATACATCGACCTAAGAATAATTTTCCGTGATATTTTTCAGCAATCATGTTGTGCATGCAAACTATAAATGTCAGATGTGTGAATAAATAACTCTTTTGATTGAATCGGTCAAATGGGTTTGCAAAAATTTAATATTTTTTAATAATAATATTTTTTTATAAAATATAAAGAGTTTATATCCATATATATACAGTATATATACACACAATCAAAACTATATGTATATATTAGGTATGGGAAGATTCACAGATTCGCTCTGTGCGAATCGTTAAAAAAAAATTAACGATGCTATGCATCGGTTTAAAAGGTGTGCATCGGATACAAGTTGGCATTTGTATCACGATGCATCGTTTCTAACATATTTGCATCAGTAAAAAACTATTTATTTATATATAATTACTAGTGGATGACTACACTTTTATTGTTTAGAAAGTGACCAATAATCTGTGACCAATATTTTATATGTAACGTTAGATCGATTTCTCCTCTCTAAACTGTTTCTCAAGCGTGTTCTCTCATCACCGCTGCACGTGAATATGACGTATCACAACAACACTACAGAGAACTGAGGAAAAGCGGGGATTAAATCCAAAATCTGACTTGAAATAACCTAACAAATCAATGGGGGCTAAAGCACTCTCGAAACTGTTTCTCAAGCACGTTCTCTCATCACCGCTGCACGTGAATATGACGTATCACAACAACACTACAGAGAACTGAGGAAAAGCGGGGATTAAATCCAAAATCTGACTTGAAATAACCTAACAAATCAATGGGGGCTAAAGCAGTTCCATACACGACAATGTAAGTTCACACAATCGCACTCATTTTTGGATGCTTAATCTTAAGCAGCCTTTAATGTCGATCATGGATCAAATCGATCCACCATGGCAAACAGCGAATATATTTGTGCTGTTTAATGCATTTGAGACGTTGGCATGGCTATGATAGTATGTGAGCGAGTCAGTGGTAATATCATTGCATTCCTATTGTTCAGTGTTAGAGGAGCTCAGCTTAGTCTGACAGTTTGCCTGCCCTGGACCAGGTTAGCTTTCCAGCATAAGTTGCCACAGTGACTGATTTTGATCTTTGTTAAATTTGTTTTATGGAACCAAATCATTTGACAGTGAGTCAGACTATAACTGAAATAAGCCTGCCCTATTTGGTAAACTTGTTTTATGAAACAGGTCTCGAGGCGTTAGAAGTCAGAAGACACATAAGTTAATTTATGATTTGCTGTCTGAACCAAAGAAATAAATGTGCGCAATAATTCAAATATGCATTTTGCTCAAATATTTGTTGTTGGACATTAAATGTGCCTTTTGTAGAATTTTAAACCTACATATAGGTGTATTCTTACGATAGCAGTAACTGTAAAGGGAATCGCCAATAGGGATTTCGGCTAGGGCATCAAATTGGCTAGAAACGGCGCTGACCAATACATACATCAACAGCTTCCAGCTCAGTGTTAGAGGAGCTCAGCTTAGTCTGACAGTTTGCCTGCCCTGGACCAGGTTAGCTTTCCAGCATAAGTTGCCACAGTGACTGATTTTGATCTTTGTTAAATTTGTTTTATGGAACCAAATCATTTGACAGTGAGTCAGACTATAACTGAAATAAGCCTGCCCTATTTGGTAAACTTGTTTTATGAAACAGGTCTCGAGGCGTTAGAAGTCAGAAGACACATAAGTTAATTTATGATTTGCTGTCTGAACCAAAGAAATAAATGCGATCATATTTTTTCCATTGCATCGTATTGCATCGAATCGCATTGTGTTGAATCGGATCGAATCGAAATCGGATTGGGGTGAATCGTATCGCATCGCATCGCTAGCTACTTCATATGTATCTTCAATGTATCGTATCGTTGGCTATGCATCGAGATGCGTATCGCATCGGCCTCAGTTATGGAGATGCACATCCCTAATATATATATATATTGTATATATACAGATATATAAATAAATATTGGGAAACTGGTAACACTTTACAATAAGGTTCCATTAGTTAATGTTAGTTAAAGTATTAACTAACATGAACAAATAATGAACAATACATTTAATATAGTATTTATTAATCTTTGTTAATGTTAGTTCATGAAAATACAGTCGTTCATTGTTAGTTCATGTTAATTCACAGTGCATTAACTAATGTTAACAAGCACAACTTTTGATTTTAATAATGCATTAGTAAATGTTGAAATTAACATTAGCTAAGATTAATAAATGCTGTAGAAGTATTGTTCATGCTTAGTTCATGTTAACTAAAGTAGTTAACTAATATTAACTTCAGTATTACATTACATTACATTATTATCGCAACACTGCATGATGTGACACTAGTCGTTCACTGCTGTTGCATTTACACATTACAGATTATCCGAATTCACTCTCAAAATGTGGTTATAAGTCCTCAAAATTGGTTGTTTGGTTAAAGAATGCAGTTGTTACTCTTGTTCATAAAAAAATTGTGTATTTACCACTCTAAATCAAAACTGACAAATGCATTCGCCTCCTGTGTAAACAGTCAAGGAGAATATCAGTCATCCTGGTGGAAGAAAATATGACTGTGCATATGCTGAACACCTGTGAGCTAAAAAGGACTGAAAGTTCATGCTGTGTTATGGTTAACCAGGTCAACCAGATCCCCACCAGCTTGGCAAATAAACTACAACATGTGTGTCCAAACTCAGCCACTGTCCCGTACAGTTTAGCTCCAACCAACTCCAACATACCTGCCTGGAAGTTTCTAGCACTCCCAAAGACTTTGATTAGCTGGATCAGTTGTGTTTAATTACAAATCAATTTTGCTTGGTTGGAACAGCAGCTACGCTAATTATGTCTCTATTTGTTTCTCTGTTTTTGCGTAACTAGGATTTACACAAGCTTCAGTCTGGATCCAGAACACCTGAGAAGAGATGATGCCAACCCCTCAGAGGACCTCAGATGATGCCAACCCTGAAACTACATACAGAACTACCACATTTTGCTATAAGTTTGATTGCATCATATAATAATTGCTGTTAATAGTGTTCATCGTCTGTTTGATTACGTCTTTAATTGATTTTTCCATACATTTCTGCCATATGTACATTAACTGACAGTCACCACTGATAAGCTACCACTAAATATTGTAGAAACTTAATTTGCTGTAAAGTTGCTTTGCAATGATTTGTATCGTGAAAAGCGCTGTACAAATAAACTTGAATTGAATTGAATTGAATTAGGATGGGAGCTAAATTCTGCAGGAAGGAGTGGCCTTCCAGGAGCTGGGTTTGACACCCCTGCTCTACCCCACCAACTGATTTGTTCTACCCTCCCACCAGTCCACCTGATCAACCACCAAAACCAGCATGGACCAGATAGGAACATACAAAACCAGTAAACATCAAAGCTGGTTTTAGGCAGGAAGAATATAGATGAGTGCTAGGACAAAATGAATGTGTTCTAGAGGTAAGTACATACTTGGGTAGGTGGTGCTAGAGCACGGAGTACAACCAACTGGATAATTTCTCTGAGGTTCCCCTCCATGGACATGGATCTCCGCAGGGTCTCCATGGCCTCATGGTTGGACTTCCCCAAAAGTGTCTCACCATTAACGGCAATCAGCTGGTCATTGACACGTAGACGCCCATCCTAAACAAAAAAGACATAATCAGAAGTCAGAATCTCTATTTTAGTGTCAAAAGATGAATTTTCGGTTTGAGTTTTGATTCCTTTCAGCAACTTCCACACTGGTGAATCAAATCAGCAATCTGTTAGTTACCAGCCCTGAGTTCCAAAGGATAGTTCACCCAAAAATGAAAATTCTGCCAGTTTTCTCACCCTTATGTCTTTATAAACCTGTAAGACATTCTTCCTTCTAGGAACACCAAAGAAGATATTTAGAAAAATGTTGCAATGTTTTGACAGTAAAATGAAAGTCAATGGGTTCCAATGTAGTTTTTCAACATAATAAAGTAAGTCATGAGGGTGAGTTCACAACTTCATGTTTGGTTGAACTACCTCTTTAGCTACACTGGACCAAGACCAGCTCTACTCTCTACATCTGGATTTGGTGCTTTTTATCAGAAGACCTTCACAATGTCCTACTTTTTCTAATCTCTAATGTATTTCCTCATATTCTGCGAGAACTCTCTGCTTTCCACAGGCATATTATCCTCAGTTGAGTCTGCAGGGGCATTCTCTCAAGGAGTAAATTTCCCACAATCCAGCAGCTCCGTCTCTCTGGTACTGTATAAGCACATTAATAAGGCATGCATATTACATGGCATATAAAAGCCCTAAAGTTCATTACAATTGATATTAATTAGTGTTTTCACTGCATAGGCCTCTGATCTGCTTCCTCTGTCTCCAGGCGAGAGGGCGAGAGGGCGAGAGAGAGAGAGAGAGAGAGAGAGAGAGAGAGAGAGAGAGAGAGAGAGAGAGAGAGAGAGAGAGAGAGAGAGAGAGAGAGAGAGAGAGAGAGAGAGAGAGAGAGAGAGAGAGAGAGAGAGAGAGAGAGAGAGAGAGAGATAGCTCCGAGTCACATGAGGGTTAACGCAAGAACCTGCAAAACGCCTCAAATATACAGACAAAATTGCTGATCATTAACAAACTGTACAAACTAAAGATGATGAACTACACTGAAAACAATGTTGGCTATCAAGTAAAACAGAATGTTTTGCTGCAACTCTGTCCATACTAAAGACGTAATATCACTTACTACTGAGCCAAACGCATAATGGTCTTCTTTATAGAAGTTTTCATCTCATTCCATGAAACATTTCAAATGATATAACTGAATACTAAAAAGACACTACAATAAAAAAAACAATGACCTAAAGTCATTGATTATACAACATATTTTATATACATGATATATCATTGATTAAAAACCATGGAGCTGGAGGTAAGCATCTTGAAATCTTTTCATCATGATTTCTCTATGGAGAAAATTAATGTGATTTTTACTTCCTGACTGTTGTGCCCTATAGAGGTAACAGAGTGCCACATGGTTAATGACAGTTTACTGAAATAACATACACCCACAAACTCTCTGAGCCCTGGCAGCATGCACTTTGTGCCCTTGCTCTCTATAAGGAGATGTGCTTTCATTACCAAGACATTTTGGGTGAAAAGACGTCCCGTCCTCATGGCATCATGAGTCACAGAGAATTAGGGATCCTTATTAGAGCATGATCTAATTCTCAAACTTGATTCTGTGAAATCACACAATCCGTCTGCAGTTTGCAGTGCCGTTTTAAAATGAGTACATCTGTCTCACATTCTTTCACCACTTACATGTATAATCATTTAATAGAGGCAGTACTGTATTGATTGACTCCTCAATCATTCTGCTTAGGGTTTGTTCTAAACCTCTAACATTACGTATTAAACTCTGAATTACTTAACATACATAGTCCATACAATCTTTCAGCCTTACAGGAAATGTATCCCTAATTTATTTTGCTTATTATACTCATAGGCCCCACCATAGCACAGAAACTGCACTTGTTAAAATTACAAATTATTTGCTTCTTGTGTCAGACCAAGGCATTAGTTTCCATTGTTATGCTGATGATACTCAACTATATATCACAACAAGACCAGATGAAACTTTTAAATTATATAAGCTAACAGAGTGTATTAAAAATTTAAAAGATTGGATGTCCAATAATTTTCTCCTATTGAATTTAAATAAGACTGAGATATTACTTATTGGACCAAAAAGCAGTACACAGAATCTCTTGTTCTGCATCTTCAATAAACAATCTACATGTAGTCCAAAATGCAGTGGCTAGAGTCCTTACCAGGTCAAGAAAATATGATCATATTACCCCAATTTTACAGTATCTGCAGTGGCTACCTATTAAGTTCCATATGAGTTACAAAATAATATTACTTACATACAAGGCCCTTAATGGTTTAGCTCCTGCGTACCTAACTAGTCTTCTACCAAGCTACAATCCATTACGCTCCCTAAGGTTGCAAAACTCTGAACTTTTGGTAGTACCTAGGATAGCAAAGTCCACTAAAGGGGGTAGAGCTTTTTCGCATTTGGCTCCCAAACTCTGGAATAGCCTTCCTGATAAAGGTCAGGCTCTCTCTGTTTAAATCTAGATTAAAGACACATCTCTTTGGCCAAGCATTCAAATAATGCATCTCATAATTTTGCACTGCAGTTAAATCTGATCAAATGCACATTATTATTCCTTAGCTTGGGTTGAACAAATAATTTTGCTTGGTTGGAAGAGCAGCTACGCTAATTATGTCTCTATTTGTTTCTCTGTTTCTGCCTAGGAATTGCACAAGCTTCCGTCTGGATCCAGCCCTTACAAAGACCTGAGATGACCGAACACCGGAGAAGAGATGATGCAAACCCCTCAGAGGACCTCAGATGATGCCAACCCTGAAACAACATAAACTACCAAATTTTGCTACAAGTTTGATTGCAACATATAATCATTGTCGTTAATAGTGTTCATCGTCTGTTTGATTACGTCATTAACTGAATTTTACCGTACATTTCTGCCATATGTACATCAATTTGACATAGTCACCACTGACAAGCTACTACAAAATATATTGTAGAAACTTAATTTTCTGTAAAGCTGCTTGATTTGCATGATTTGTATCGTGAAAAGCGCTATAAAAATAACCTTGAATTTAATTGAATTGGATAGTGCATAGACATAGTGCATGTCTGTAATGCACATCAATGGTAGAGTTGAGAAGACATTTCAGATTTCAGGATTTCAGATGACGGGAGCACAACTGTAACCACCAATTTAGTACTGAAGAGACCAAAAATAATCATTTAAGAACTGGCCATTAAAAACAAAACTTCATCAAATTCTAAATCCTTAAATCAAAATCCTCAACCACTATTCTGAATACTGCAGAGACATTTATGCCTCTATGTCTATGGTGATTACAACACTGGTGTGGGTATATAAAGCAGTCCTGTGTAAAATCCTGTGGACTGTGCTTTATGTTCTAAAAGAATAGTTGATGGCTATTTTAAGAAACAGTGGAGATGAAACTAATGGTGGTGAATAAAGAGCAGGAAATGGGGGTATTGATTCAGATCAAACTGTTCTTCATGCCAGACCAGAGGCAATTCATGTAGGTAAAAAGCGTTTATGGAATATTGCCTAAACCCCCCATAGAAATAACCAATCTGAGCCCACGGAATTGCTGAAATTATATATATATATATATATATATATATACAGTATATACACATATACAGTATAATCAAACACAGCTGGACTCAAATGAAGGTGTAGAACCATCTCAAGGATGATCAGAAGAAATGGACAGCACCTGAGTTAAATATATGAGTGTCACAGCAAAGGGTCTGAATACTTAGGACCATGTGATATTTCAGTTTTTCTTTTTTAATAAATCTGCAAAAATGTCAACAATTCTGTGTTTTTCTGTCAATATGGGGTGCTGTGTGTACATTAATGAGGAAAAAAAATTAACTTAAATGATTTTAGCAAATGGCTGCAATATAACAAAGAGTGAAAAATTTAAGGGGGTCTGAATACTTTCCGTACCCACTGTATATATATATTAGGTATTCACCTAAGCTAGCATACAAATTAACAACAACAACTGCTCACTACATATGTAACAACTGTTTAACTTCCTTTTTTTTATTATACTGCATGTTCATACTTTGTTTATACTTTATGCATACAATACATTGATTCACCTCCTCACTTTGTACTTTAACAAATTAACAAAGCTTTTGTCAATGTGTAATAAAAGTAATAATAATAATGAACCTAAAACTAACCAGATTTGAAAACAATTTATCTGCTGAAATGAGTCCATGGCCAAATCAATGGTGCTGATAAACAGAAGGACAAGAAGATAAAATGCTATAGGACATGTCCAGTACATAATATAACTGCTGCAACATGGCATTTCCCTCAGTTTTGTAAGTGCAAGCTAACAATAATTTTGCAAGTAGACGCTGCTGATCACCCCAGCCTCTTCTTGCCTTCCCACTTCGGCTCTGGGGAGAAGATGCATCCCACCCACAGACTCGGGATGCTTCCAACTCATTAACATGGGCTTGGAGAGTTTTTAATTAGCATTAATGTGCTGAAGCTAACACAGGCAGTGCTCTACCGTTTCTGAATTCTTTCACTTGGGACTGAATGGGGAATTAGAAACGTGTTACCCAGAGTTCCACTGTGCTGGGACTCAAGTATGAGAACTCATGTGCATCACCTTGCCGTGGCTCCCTCTACCCCCCTCTCAATGAAATGATCTGAAGCTTCAGAATGATAGAGATTTAAGAAGTTCTTTTTTTGCTACACAACCTCCGAAACCCAAAAGCAGCTTTTCCAACCAAAAGGCCTGACAATGCAGAGCGAGGAGATGCTTCAGTCAGGTGCAAATCAAACCCTTATCTTCACAAGTAAACTTCACACACTTGCACACATGAATGCGAATGCTTTGGGCAGACGCACACACACAAATCCACATGTCTGACAAGCACATTTTCACATGGCTGAGCAAAGACTGGAAATCTGTGCAGCCCATTGAGTCGTTTATGTATAGACATCATGTCACTTATCCTGTGGCAAAGGGAAAAACAAAACGCAGAGTGCAGATTTCCAATCATTTGAACATCTGCAAAAATCCATCTAATCGAGATTAATGTTATTTAACCAAATGGGCACAAACACCCAATCTGTCGTCAATACCATGTGACAGAAAGACAGAAAGATGAGCCTATAGAAATACTGAAGAAGAGTCCACTCTGCACCCTGCTGACAGTCCTGATCCCATCTGTTAAGGTCAAATGAAACCCCATTCAGTGGAGGGGACAGAGGTCAGAGGTTGAGGGAACCAAAACACATGCCAAGAGTAGCTAACAGGGATCGTGACCTATCTACAGTCTCATCTCACATCCCTGAAGCCATGTTTAACCCTGTGAGGACATCTAATAGATCTTCATGAGTGTCTCTGTCATAAAAAAACATTTTAAAAACATATTTTACTTATTAACACGTCTTATTTTTAAGGCGGCTTTCATTTTACGAGTGATGCCATTCCTCTGACCTCTTAAGCTATGGTGGCCCCAAAAAGTATTTGGACACTTGAGCCACACTTAAAAAAAAAAAAAAGAAGTTCAAAGATTTTTCAAATGTTTTTGAAAAAAAAATCTCTTATGCTCACCAAGGCTGCATTTATTTGAACAAAAATACAGTAAAAAGCAATAATATTGTGGAATATTATTACAATTAAAAAAAAGTTTTTTATTTTAAATATATTTTAAATTTTAATTAATCCGTGTTTATTTCAGCAGCTATTACTCCAGTCTTCATTGTCACATGATCCTTCAGAAATCATTCTAATATGCTAAATCAAAGTATGGTGAAAAATGCTTAGTGTTAATAAACATTTGGGACCAAATGGTTATGTATGTAATGATATTCACACATTTTTGTGCTTCTCGTCCAAATAAATTTGGGGCAACTGTACAGTTTTTTGTTATGGTTTAGTGGTTAAAGATCTGTGCTGTTAACTGAAAGGTGGTAAGTTTGAAACCGTGAACAGGCAATTCATGAACTACAACTGCTACCACATGAAATGACAAGTTTTATGTTTGACAAGTGTCATGCCTGTTTAGAAAATGAAATGAAAGTTGGGATGGATTTATTGATTATTGGAGGATGAGTATTTCACAGAGAACATTTTATTGGACAAACTGTTATATATGTACACATATATACAGTGTGTGTGTGTGTGTGTAAATATGATGTGTTACCTTAAAAGCTGCACCTCCGTGGATGATGGACTTGATGAAGATACCCAGGTCCTCGCCAGTCTCACGGGACTTATTACCCTTCAGGCTAACCCCTAAACCTGCTGAGCCTGAATCATTGAGAGGGACCTCAAACATCAGCTGCTCCTTCCCTTCCTCAGACAGCAGCAAGCAGGCCTGCACCTCTTTCTGATGGGAAAACAACAATGACGGAAAATAATGAGACGAGGAAGAAGGCAGGTCATTCCATTCGAACATAAAAAGCCCACTATTTTAGCAGAGACTAGCTCAACCTTTTCATGCCTCTTTTCTGCCTGTGATGGCAATGGGGTCATTTAGAAACATAATCCATTCTCCATTATGGAGTCCACACACTCAGCTCCCCGCTGCATTCTCCCTCCCGCTTTTCCCCCATTTCCTTTCTTTTCTCTTTGTCTGTTCTCTTTCCATAATGATGCTAAAATTACCTGTACATCTCTTCAGCAAATGTTTGTTTTAAAATGAATGTTAATAAAAAGGGAAAAAATGACATTATTATATCTGTGAGGTAAAAATAATTTTTATGTCACCACGGGAACAAGCTTCCTTTGCAAAGAAGAATGAAGGAGAGTAAACGAAGGAGAAAATGGGTTTAACAAAGGTCTAAAAGAAGTATGTATTTGATCTATATAATGGCATAGTGTCTGCTAGAAAGACAAAATGAGAGAGAGAGATGTTAACGCCAAAGTGTCTAACAGTGTTTTAATGGTACAAGTGAAACAACCTACTCTTTCTCTAAGCATCCCGATGCACGTTCAATAGGACATATCTTCAAAAACAGGATTTTACTTGCTCTTTTTATATATAATAGTTTGATGTACCATGTAATCATACTCTAATGGTCACGAAACAAAGCTTGCTTCCCAGTCCAAAAGGCCATTTATAGCAACTATAGGATGCACAGATTTCAGCCTTCCTGCTGTCTCCTGTGGAGCTTAGTTAGGTAGTAACCAACTCTGTACTTAACTTGGTTGCACCATGTCTTCTTAAGTCAGAGTGTAGCTAGTAAGTTGCAAGCTCTGCATTATGTGTAGTCATAATATGCCGTTTACCTTCAATGATCCAGTAGCAGCCTTGCCATTTCTAAAGTGAATGTTTATATCCTCACAAAGTATAAATTATATTATTACCCAGTAATATATTTAAAGTTGGATATAGTACATCCAACTTTATCCGCATACATACAGTACACTCACGATTGTTATACATGATTGGTTATATTGTCGCAAAATGTAAACTATATTTTTGTCCAGCGATACATTTAAAGGGGTCATATGATGCAATTTCAATTTTTCCTTTCTCTTTGGAGTGTTACAAGCTTTTGGTGCATAAAGAAGATCTGTAAGTTGCAAAGACTAAAGTCTCAAATCCAAAGAGATATTCTTTATAAATTTTTAGCAGCATCATATGACCCCTTTAAAGTTAGATATATAGTACATCCAATTTTATCTGCATATATATATATACTTACGTAAAGCAATATATAGTATATGGCAAATTTCAACTGATTGATTATTGATGAATATTGATGAATAGTCTGCTAAATTAATTAATCATGACTAATCTGCTAAATGCGACAATAAGGCATGAAGATAACAAACACAAACATTGTGATTTTCTGTAAAGCTGCTTTGAAACGGTGTAAAATACAATATCAATAACACTGAATTGACTATACAGATACATTACAATGTAAACAAATAGAAGTCTTAAAGGTACAGTAGCAAAAACAGCCTGTTTAATTAAGAGAGAGGATAGTAAATGGTCATGTAAAACTACATTGGTAACACTTTACAATAAGGTTCATTAGTTAATATTAGTTAACTACTTTAGTTAACATGAACTAAGTATGAACAATACTTCTACAGCATTTATTAATCTTAGCTAATGTTAATTTCAACATTTACTAATGCATTATTAAAATCAAATGTTTGTGAACATTAGTTAATGCACTGTGGATTAGCATGAACTAACAATGAACGACTATTTTCATTAACTAACATTAACAAAAATTAATAAATATTGTAATAAAAAATACATTAACTAACATTAACTAATGGAACCTTATTGTAAAGTGTTACCACTACATTTGTAATACCTTTTGGCTAACATTATCAATGTACTTGAAGATGGAAGAAAAAAAGCAAGAAAAAGCAAGAAAAAAGATAAAATATCCCCCCCGTCCCACCAGACACCACATGAGAGACATGTGATGCACAACCAGCAGTATACAGAATGCCTAGACCTGACAGGAGCCATGAGAACTGTAAATATTACGAAATATTATTAAAGGATGAACAGGGTTGAGAAGGCCAGCTAAGACAGAGTATGTGAGGGTCAGCAAGGCCTAGTTTATCTCCATGTACTGTGGGATTGCGGGTTTTGAAAGTATTAGTGTCACGCACTCACAAACACATGCTCAACTCAGCAACTCTGAGAATTTCTGTGAAGACTGCAAAATACCGCTGACCGTGTGTCTTTGGGAAGAGAGGAAAAAGAGAGGGGTTTAAGGAGTGGATGACCTAAACGCCCTAAAACTAACTTCCAAATGACCACTCATACATGTCAGAGCTGCTCAAACACACACAACAAAAAATGTAAAAAAAAAAAAAAGATTTATTCATGTACCAAAGCCACACACACCTGAACACACATGCAAGCTTTATCTGACTAACCAACCTCCCATTTGTTCATCTACGGATGTGTTTGAGTAACTAAACCCAAATGAAAGACCGTAAGACCAGCCGTGTAAGGTTCTGAATGAAGACAAAGCTAGTCTATCAGCTGGGGAAATCACAGGGCTAAAGCCCGCTGTGTGTACAGCTAGCAGCGCTCCTGTATGCTAACAGTCGTGATATTTCACAGCCGAGCCCCCTGCCAGGACCCTGCTCTGAATCGAAATGCCACACTGCATTTCCTTCAGCCATTTTCCCCAGCCAGAAAGGGTTTATCAGTCAGCGTGTACCCCTGTGTGAGACATATGCCTCCAGCACAAGCCATTCTCCAATAAGCTTTATTGTTTTAATCATTATGACAAGCAAAGTCATTCAAACTGCAATTCTGACAAAGGGTGTAAGTGTTTGCATAAGCACCATCTATATGTCTTAGGCTTGCGTTGTCTAATCTGCATACTCAACGTCTGTTCCTCCACCATGGAAAGCGTCTTAATGATGAACAAGACATATGATGTCATCAGCCGCAGCAGATGGATCACCGTCATCTATAGGTACAGCAGCGAATGACATTCTGAGGGCTTAAAGATGAGCAGATCTGCAGCTGTTCGTTCAGGAAATCACACTGTCTCTCATAACCTCTCTCTCTCTCTGTGTCAGTCACTCACAAACACATTTAGGCTTCTGTCTCTATTGTTTGAGAGTGAACAGACAGGTCCCTCAGAATTATTGCGCTCCAGGGAGACAGAGACACCGTATGTGTGCTTAGTGGGTACAGGAAGAGGAAGTAGAGAAAGTAGGGGATTCTCCAGGGAATCGGGATGCCATTGGACCTCTCTGAGTTAGTGCTTTACAATGGCTACAGTGAACAAAGCTTTGTAAGGCCACCCCCACAAACCAACACACACCACAAAAAGACCTTCTGTGGAAAACTGTCAATTACATGTGATGTATAACTCACCCACCTGGGGAGTAATATTTTTCTGATACTCATTGGGGATTTCGCAGGAAGCGCACAAGGGTTTAAAAACAGATGCATGCGTCTTTCAAAAGAAACTTGTGCCAAACCAAAGCGGTGGTTTGGAACGGATATCTGCATCAAGGAATTGTGAAGCTACAGCCAAGAAATTGGTTGTTTTTGACCACAAAAGTTCTGAAAATGCAGACATGGGAGGATTCTGGGAATGTGTTGCAAAATCTAAAGGAAATGCCTCACCAATCATCTGATCACATTCATTGACTCATCAAATTTATTATTTATTAAATGCAATAACTGCCGATTTTCCCCCACCATTTTCTTGATTTTGTTCATAATAAAAAAAGAGAACATTTATAAGAACTTGGTATAGCATTTTTTTCTTATAGCATATTAACAAGAAAGCATAAAAAAAACATTTTTGTTACTTGGAAAAAACAAACATTTACTGAAATAAAACACAAGGCAACATTTACCTTTTTTTTTTCATTTCTTAATTAATAAAACTAAAACTTAAATAAAAATGAAAAGAAACTAAATAGACATAAATAATACAAGTGAATTAAAACTATTAAAAACTATTAAAATTGACCAAATAAAGCATCGGAATTACTAATCCATAAATGTAAAATATGGAATGATATTCTGGACAATATTCAAAAGGAACTGCAAATTGTATTTGCAATTGCATTTTTAATTTGTGGACGCATACTTTAAGACATAATCCAAACGCAACTGCAAATCGCGCAAATCCATTTTCTTTTACGTGTATGTAACATGTCTGCCAAATTTTGAATGGAAATGCATTCAAAATTTCGAATAATTTTGGAATAGCAATAAAAAAATCACCCATTTGCTATTTCACTTTCTCAGCGTCCTGCTCCAACCCTCAAAAATTCAAATGGAATCGCAATCCCTATTTGCACTTGCATTTCCAATGCCTAACACAGTCAAATGTCAATCAGTTTTGAGGGTGGGGTTTATTGATATAGTCGGAAAGTATGCCATGCCCACCCACTACTGGTGTAAAACAAAGAATCATTATTCATTCCTATGAGAAAAAAATGGGGAAAACAAAGTCAAGAATCCAGAACTGATTTTATGTTCACCTGTCAACAAGGGAAAAAAAAAAATGACTGCAGTCAATGGGTCATATACTGGATGCGGAGTGGTAAAGACTCATATACTGGGGTGTTTGGGAAACACTGGACTGGATTCAAGAATGTATCAAATGAATATAATCATCACAGTTCCAGCTGACACAGTTAATTATCTCGATGAATTAAAATCAGAGAATCTTTAGAAACTTGACATGATGCGAGTGGTGTGTTGTCCATGTGACTCTGTGCTCACAATCCATGTGATCAAAAACATAAAAAATAAATCACAGCGACATTCAATCGCAACTCAAGTTCAATTCGTAGGAAGATGCTCTGAATTCTGCTTCATTTCTTCTGCAACTTTTTTTTTCATTTATTCATAAACTATATTTGTATCTATTTGATGTAATAAATTATCAGACATAATTTTCGGTCGCACAAAGGACAAGAAGTGCAGTGCCACGCGTTCACGAATTGAAAGCGCAATTGCAAATACAATTTGCAATTCCTTTTGAATATTGTCCGGAATATCATTCCATAGTAAAATGTACTTGATTTAAATGAAAACAAAAAAATCTAAAATAAAAACAAATCCAAAATATTAATTAAAACTGTAATAGTATCTCAAAAACGCAAAATAACACCGCTTTATTGAAGGCATCACTCTTATAGTCATTGACCCAAATATATGCACACAGAAAACCCAGCACTATTTGCAACAAACACAAACACTCAGGAACTTAGCTTCCCTTCATCTTATACAGATTTTGGCTGCCACCAGCTGTTTTTCACCTCTCACATGCAATAAAGTTCAGCATTTCCCAATTTTTGATGCTGTCAATCCCACAATCTCCTGAGCAAGCCTATCGTTCCCATACAGAATGAATTAGAATCACTCACTCATGTTACACCCACCTCACACCAGTGCACACTAGGGGTTGCACCGACTAATCGGCTAGTCGACTTCAATGCTCTGCCATGACGCTTTAAGCTTGACGTCGACTAGTCGCTGGTCCTACAGAGGGCGCAACAGGATAAGAAATCTTTGAAGAACTTCCACATTTACGCTCCGTTTCCAAACAGTTCAAATGACAAATAAATGCATACTCTGAAAGCGCTCCACAAGACATGTGTGATTATATTACTGGATGCTCGAAATTGAACAGGAGAATGCACGTTTTAAACAGCTTATTGTACAGGTAAGTTAATCGCCTTTCTAATCTAAAGCGCTGCTACACTGTAACACACACACATAGGCTACAGATAGTAGCGCGTACATCACGTGCAGATCGCGCGCACACAGAATCATTCAGTGCGGAAATGTATTGTCAACACTGTTCTGTGATTTCTCAATAAAATAGCTTAGAAACTGAAAAGTTCAAGCATATATTTCTTAATAACTAAATTCCACAGCTTCACTATTAGTAGAGAGACGCTGCCAGGTAGAATTAATTCACACACGCAATCGCTCTCACTAATGCATTCATATTAATGTAATCTTTACTGTGCTACTTTATCTGTATCTGATTTAGAACGAGCAGAAATCTGTGAGAAATATAACGACCCAAAGACAAAAGAACTGATAAAAATGAGCTGTTATGGGAGCAATAGCCATGTGGGCAGCGCTGTGTCATATGCCATAGCAGCTTTATTGGCCAAAGCCCGCCCATGAGGCCGTTTGACCGACATGTCAAACAACCAATCACAGTTCGTTTCGTTTCAGCGTCACGTTTCGGGGCGTGGAAATGTCGCCACAATAACAGACCGGTGTGTAAAACATTCTGATGTATTTTAAAGATTCTATGCCGCGAACTTTAAATATTTCACATACTTTTGAATATCCAGCGTTTAGTTGATCCTGATAAGCGCTCGTCGTCACAGTTGTAAACATGACGGCTTTCTTCTTTCGTGAGGGGGTTTGGCACCACGGCATCTTTGTTTCCAGGCGGAACGTTAAAGAATACGACACTCACATCTCCAGGATATCCTATATAATTCAAACAATCTGATGATGACTTCCAAACTCCTGAAGTGTTTCCACTTTTGTGTGCCATATGCATCAGATGTTCAGCCAACGGTCCGTGGGCGTGACGTCTGAGGCTGAGACTATGGTTGCTATAACACACACCAAATTTGGTTTGAACCGGGTGTGCCTCACACGTCCTGAAAAGTTAAGCTGTGGGCTCGTTGATCGCCCCCTGGTGGCTGGCTGCAGTACAAGTCATAAACCCGCCCTCTCCATGTAAACGAATGGGACTTGAGTCAAAATAAAAAAATAAATTACACTTCCAATACAATTTTCCAAAAGATGGTTTTGGTCATTTAAGGTAGTTGTTATCACGCTGATATTATGTTCAATTGTTCGTTTTTTGTGATAAGTTTGATTTTAGCTAGTAATTTGATGCTATAAAAAAGGGGCGTGTCGTTATGTTTGATTGGGTACTGCGCAGACTCTGGCTCCAAATGACGTCATTTACTCAAGATTGCAGCGGCCATACTGAGATGCTTTGGCTTCACTTTTCTATAGTGGAAGGAAGTGGAGACGCGTCGTCCATCTTTTTTTACAGTCTATGGTTTGAACACTCTAAAGCATTGTGGAGATATAGCCTCACATCCATTTTGGCATGCTCTTTGACAAATTTGTTCAAGTGTTATCCGAGAACGGTTTGACTAATAAACTTGAATTCCAAATGTTTTTGCCAGCATGGTCTGAAGATGATTTCAGTGAAAATAAGTCAAACTGTCTAGGACGAGTTCGAAAAAGAGTAGGTTTTTTGGATAATTTAAAATTGCAAAAAATCTTGACCCGTTAAATTTAAGTATGCATTTGACTCGGCATGAGCCAAATAATCAGAGGAAAAAGAACGTATGATTCAAACGTTATTAGCATAAACGTGAGTGCAACTTTGAGCTATTGGTGGCGCTAAAGGGTTTAAGTTAGAGACTCCAAATTTGCTATGGCTAATGTTCAGACTGTCCTCTATCTGTGTGCCAAATTTCATAACTTTCCCGCAACGGTCTATGGGCTTCCACAGACTCAAGAGCAGAAGGAGGAGGAGAAGTAGAAGATAATGACTAATGCATACAGTAGGTGCCTTCACACCTTCAGTGCTTGGCCCCTAATGAACTATTAACACAAGAAATTTGAGACTTCACTTGGGCCCTGCATACGCGCACCAAACCCATCACATGGGAGCCATATCAATGAATAATAATAATAATAATTCACAAACGATTTTTAACACCACACAGACACATTTACACACACTCAGTGTGCGCACACCCACAAGTGAATAATACAGGGAATGTCGACAACAAAGAGCATGTGGACAAAAAGTGAAGTGCACTTTGGGTCATCATATTTCAATACTCAGAGAGAGAAAAGAGGATTATTCTAATGTTCTGGATATGGTCAGTTTAGCACATCTTACATCTAAAAATATTTTTTGGTCTATCAAAAAATAAAAAATCCTTCCTACAGCTACTGTATTCGTTTTATACAAAATTTATACTGGATGATCTCATCTCCGTAATGCATTATGGCACATAGGGAATTATACATTGCTTTATTAAACATAAAAAATTAGGAAATGGTGTACTTTCCCCACAAAAACAACAAATTCATATGTATCACTGCGCAAGAAAAGTCCAGTGGTCTTCTTTGCCTTAAGGCATTTCTGTTCCTATCCATATGTACATTCAACTGAGACTAATTTCATTAACCACCAGGATGTAGTATAGTGTTGTCATTCACACACAAAGCTGAAAAATAAGAAATATTATATTACCCCGAGTCTTATTACGGTCTCTTTATAATTGACACAGTATTAGATATTATGCAAAACACAATCCAACTACATAAGTGAGTGCAGCTGGGCTGGTATTAGCTGCAGCAGGTCTGTAAGAACTGCAAAAGCCTGGATAAACAGAGCCGAGAGCCGACCGGCCGGCCTGCATGCTGGGGATCTTCAGGGAAAAGGAGGATTTAATGTGAGGGAGTGTCGGCAAGCTGCACTGGTCAGACATGAACTCACTGAGACATACGGCCAGATGGATATCGGCTCGTCCTGAGCCAGTGAGGTCATAGTGATGCCAGAAGTGAGTCAATGTGCACTGTGACAATAAAAAAAAAAAAAAAAACGTGCAGCAAGATATTACCAATGCACTAACAAAGTTATTTCAAAAAGGAAAATCGAGAAAGAATATGACAGTTGTAAATAATCTAATAATAGTTATTAATGTCTGGGAATTGAAGCGCTATGCTTACAGGTTAATTAACTCACCTAAATGGATCATATATGAGAGTAAGCAGATATATCAAACATCCCTATCTAAATCTACAAAAAAATGACATTGTGAACACGCTCTTTCTGTAACAACATAAAATACATTTAAAACACAGACAATGAATAACTAAAACAATATTGTGTTAAAATGGTGAACTCGTAATTATATTTCAAGAGATCAGGTTTTCCACAAGGATCGTTTTCATATAGTTTTGCTAAATGCTGCTTATATGTTTAATTTAATATTTAAAATCTTTGAATATTTGGTTTAACCTTGCCAAACATTATCAACTAAAAATTGTATTTTTGTTAACTAAAATTAGATGCTATTTTAGTATTATGAAGAAATGTGACATGACAAAAAAAAAAATATATCTATATTAAATTTAAAGGATTTTAAATTCATGTTCATGTTAAATTCATGCTATTCATGTTTTTGTCCCACTGGATTTTTCACAGGAACTTTACTCACAAAACAATACGTGCTTGTGGATATATTCGGAGTTTTGAAAAATGCAAGCTGCTCTGCAAAGGCAATTTATTCAGAGACAAGCAATAAAGGTGGAGCGTGCAAGGATGCAAATTCTGACATCAGATGGGTTCACTTCCATGATTTAGGATGAACTGATAATACCAACCGCAACCCATAGTTCACCGCACTCCAGAACACCATTTCAAGAGCACCTGAGTTTGGAAAACCTCTTTCACATCAACCAAACGAACTCATGTCCAAACCACAAACTGCTGTGAAAGCACAGTAAAAGCTTGGTTGGGCTTTTGTGTAGAGCTAAGCAGATCCTCTGTAATGCCGATTCGCTGTGGCTGATAATCAAATCCTGTGAATACACTCAAAAGTACGACTCAGGCCCATGAAGGCTTTTATTGGGTGTGGATCAAAGGCCCGCTTCTGATGGGGGAAAAATAATCTTGCAAGAGAGAGCTCATGTCATTGTGCTCTACATCTCCAGCATGTTTTTTAAATTAATCTTTCATTTGAGAAGCACTCTACCACCTTTCAGCAGTGAGCAGGTGGTGAATTGAACAGTAAAGTGTGTGTGTGTGTTTGTGTGTATTGATAGTGAGATGTCTTTGTAGTACATCCTGTAAATGCATTAAGAGAGAGCAGCAGATGGTAGAGGAAGGTGTGGGATAGACTCATACCACCATTACACTCGTACCCACCATCATCCACAGCACATCCCAAACACTCACATTCACAGCCTTCTCTCTCGTTTATGCCTAATTCTGCTCCACGGTCATATTTTACTTATTTTCTCTTATTCAACATCCTTCTGATTGATGGATCTGCCAGGACTGGACAGGACTGGGTAATACATCTACCTAGACATTTCTGATGACATTTTACATTTTGATGATGGAAAAATAAATAAACTTTTTTTTTTTACTATATCTGACTGTAAATTCAAATATTAAATTTTATTTTTAAAATAATTAAATTAAATAAAAATGAAGATTCATTACATAAACAAGGGCATTGATTTTGAACAATTTATCTACAATAACAGGCATATTTTCCACATGAACACACACACACACACACACACACACACACACACACACACATATATATATATATATATATATATAAAATGTTGTATCAAATGACCTAATGTTAAGTGGCTGATCAAGTGACTGAATGAACGATTCAAGTGACTCATTAAGACACTGACGCGCTGCCACCTACTAATGGTTTTAATTTCACATTTAATGTATAATTTCTTTTTCTTTTCATTTTTTATCATTTTCACAGTTATGATGTAAGATTTTGCTAAAATATTATGTATAAATTTAACAAGGATATGAGGTGTGTAAGCTTCCAATATGTTTTTACATCAGATTCAAGGTGAATAAATTAGTAGGGCAGAGAAGTCAGAAGAGGGAGAAGAAGAATAGCAGATCAGGTAAAGATGATCCCATTCAAACAATAAAAAACAGGAAAACAGTATAGAAAAGTCATTTTTGATAAATTATTGATTCAAGAGATATTAACAAAATGCTCTCATACGTGTGATACATTTGTGAATGGAATTAAAAGAAACAATATTTAAAATGTTGCTTAAATCCGTCAACAGCAAAAATCATTGTGATTATACGTTAAACATTCAACATAGTAGTAGTAGTAGTGCATATGCACCATTTGGCAAACTCTCTCTGGCTTTTACTAAACGAAGCCATCAGTATGGACTTCATTTCACCAAATGGAGCACATACCCTGATCATAATCAGGTTTGTGCATCAACAAATACCCAGTGCCTTTCATCAGGCCAAATTACCTCTTCACTAGGAGCCGAATACATTTCCCCTTTTAATATGATGTCTCCAAGAGACTCACATGCGGTTACGAGAGACTCATGTGGCGTACGATAAACCTCTCGGCTTACTGCACACATGCTACAGTGCACTTTTTACCCCACGCATGCATATGGAAAGGCCCATTCACCTTGCAGACAGCAGCATCATTAAAGGCAACACAGGGGTAAAAGCATAGACACTCACGTAACCTCTTAAACAAAGAGACGTCTCTACGATCGCTACGATGGAAGGCAGAAAGGCTAAGAGTGAAGTTTGTCCATGAGTAAATGGATTCTGTTTAAGTGGAGATGAAAGCAAACCATTGAGACGAGGACGCTGTAAAAGACTAAGGGGTCTGGATTGACATCCGTAACCTTGTCACTCAGGAAGCGGTTTTATTTACTCATAAAAAGGCAGAGACTGGAAACCAGGCCTCGTGGGCCAAGAGACTTCAGAGGGCCGGTGATACCAACATCAAAGGTTTATTGAGGAAGTAATGCAGGTAGTAACAAGGAGGTCTGGATATGAGATTAAGTAGCGCAGAGGCCAGAGTCCCGGCTGGGTTTGACTTCCTCGGATTGTAAAGGACGAGCCAGAGAAGGGAATGCTGTCACAACAGCATTATCGCATGTGCTAACCGCTCGTCTTCACAGCTGGAGTTCTGGGAGAGATAAGGCTTTGTCAGGGCCCTTATTACCCAGCCTGGTGCCATTGTTAGCGGGCTGTTTTGAAGTACACAAAGCCGCCTGCTTGAAGGGGCGCGAGGGTCTTTTGTTACAAGCTCCACACTCCATTTTTAATCTGCCTCTATTGAGCAAAAACACTACAAACCGAACAGGAAATGATTCCACATTTATCCTTTGTTCATGGAGTCATATCTAATATCACTATTACTATTTCATCCTGCTGGAGCAGCAGACAGAGCTCTATATCCCCCACCGGGCGGCCGTGATATTGGAGAGAGATTAGGGCTGACTGTGTAAGGGGTGTGTGAGGTCTTCGGTGTGTGGCCTTTGAAGAGCAATGGAAGGTTGTTAGACTCTTTGAGCAACAGCTCAGACGGATACACTATAGAGTGTCAGACCCACCTGCCGATTCTCCTTTCCCCGCTTCACATGCACATTTATTTCAGTCTAGCCAATTTATTAGCATTTGCTTATAAAAAAATAATTGTTTGCCATTCTCAACAATTTCTTCCACCAACCTTACTTTTTTACTTCTTCCTTGCATTTTACTTTGTTTCTGCTCATATTGGTCTCTTATTCCTCTTTGCAGCTTTGTTTCTAAGATTGACAATGACAGCTTTCTCTACCTTCTGTCATATTTTTCTACTCTCAGCCCTTTCCTTCCCTCTATCTACCTTTTTTCCCCTCTGTCTCATCATCCGTCACTCCTCTATCAGCATTTCTATCTCCTTGGCCCGTTTATTACATTTCAATCACTCACTCTTTCAGCTTTTGCTCTTAAAATGTATCTACAGTCATCTTTCACTGTCTGTGAGCTATTCTTCCCATACATTAATCTCCCAGACTACCGCATCTCAGTCCAGACAGTCCAGTCACACACAGAGACGTCAAGCCATCAGTCACTGAGTCAAGCAAACAGTTTAGAAATTCGAAGCTCAATGCGTGTCATCTGCAAAATCCAGCTATTGCTCGCTAACCAAATAAAATCACTACTGTTGTGCGTCTGAAGATTCTACACGTTTATTTCAATCCACTGAAGGGTTTTAATCTCCTGTGCACAAACAGAACTAGTGGTTTGTGGGTAATGAGTCCCAGTCATGCTTCAGACCACTGCGTTCTCTAACTAATCAGTGGCAACAATGCAGTGAAGGGCGCGTTCAACACAGCATCCATGAGAGCTGTAATTGAACAGTGAGAGGCCTAATTCACCAGAGAATTTACTAGAACAATGTGTGAACAAGTGTGAATTTGCCTTAATATAGTGAAAATAGAGATTTATTCTTATCATTTACCACAACACAAAGAAGGGCTTAGAGACATTAAAGAGACTTTGGGAAATGTGGGTGATGCACCACTTATTAGCAAACATGGATAGGAATGCCCTCACACTGAGTAAAATATACTCACAAAGAAATTAAATAATATTTGGATTGACAGTGAAATTACATTGAGAAATAAGCACTGAAAAGGTTTGAACTGTTTGTATTTTTTCCCTTTACTTTTTACATTACTTGTGATAAACGTGTTTCAAATCCATTAACATATTATTGAAAAATCACAGGAATAAATTACATTTTAAAATATATTCAAATTGAAAACAGTTATTTTAAATTGTAATATCTGACAATATTTCTGTTCTTACCGTATTTGTGATCAAATAAATGCAGCCTTGATGAGCATAAAATACTTTTTAAACCCAAAACTTTGAATGGTTTGAATGAAACATACATTAAAAAATATACTAAACAATACATTAGAATGTTATGTATTATGTATTCATTTTGCTGTATATTATCTTTGAACTTGCACATTACGGAGCAAAAAGGTAAGTTTGCTGGATGCCAACTATTGTGTCCTAAATTCCTCTTTTGCTGCTGTGAATTCATCTAAATAAATACATGAAATATGTTGACAATGGAGGCTGTAGCTCATTTCCCGCGAGGGGCCAGAGTTTGAGTGGCACTGCTATAGTAATAGTCAAGTGAGTGCGGTTCTCAGCGTTTGGTTATTTACAGAAAGCGCTGAGTAGGGCAGAATTTGGATGACTGCAGAGCGATGGGCACTACTCTGAGGGAGATACGGGAAGAGCCAAC
>NW_015553581.1:1303560-1308603 GCF_001515605.1 Sinocyclocheilus anshuiensis
TGTAAAAGACTAAGGGGTCTGGATTGACATCCGTAACCTTGTCACTCAGGAAGCGGTTTTATTTACTCATAAAAAGGCAGAGACTGGAAACCAGGCCTCGTGGGCCAAGAGACTTCAGAGGGCCGGTGATACCAACATCAAAGGTTTATTGAGGAAGTAATGCAGGTAGTAACAAGGAGGTCTGGATATGAGATTAAGTAGCGCAGAGGCCAGAGTCCCGGCTGGGTTTGACTTCCTCGGATTGTAAAGGACGAGCCAGAGAAGGGAATGCTGTCACAACAGCATTATCGCATGTGCTAACCGCTCGTCTTCACAGCTGGAGTTCTGGGAGAGATAAGGCTTTGTCAGGGCCCTTATTACCCAGCCTGGTGCCATTGTTAGCGGGCTGTTTTGAAGTACACAAAGCCGCCTGCTTGAAGGGGCGCGAGGGTCTTTTGTTACAAGCTCCACACTCCATTTTTAATCTGCCTCTATTGAGCAAAAACACTACAAACCGAACAGGAAATGATTCCACATTTATCCTTTGTTCATGGAGTCATATCTAATATCACTATTACTATTTCATCCTGCTGGAGCAGCAGACAGAGCTCTATATCCCCCACCGGGCGGCCGTGATATTGGAGAGAGATTAGGGCTGACTGTGTAAGGGGTGTGTGAGGTCTTCGGTGTGTGGCCTTTGAAGAGCAATGGAAGGTTGTTAGACTCTTTGAGCAACAGCTCAGACGGATACACTATAGAGTGTCAGACCCACCTGCCGATTCTCCTTTCCCCGCTTCACATGGGCCAAACTACCGCCGCATGTGTCTTCAGTGAGACATCACTGAAAAGCAAGTCTTCATCTCTCTCAGGCGACCTCCACCTGTCCATCCATTCACATGGCATCATCTCTATCAAACTCTTCTACCTTCTGACTGTCCAAAGCCTGTGCTTTATCTGTAGACTGATACGACTAGTGCTTGACGGATTTTTAATTTTCAGAGAGCAGGGTAGCCAATAAAATGTAAATATACACTACTGTTCAAAAGTTTTGAAAGAATTGTATAATTTTATTCAGCGAGGATGCATTAAGTTGATCAAAATGGACAGTAAAGGCATTTATAATGTTACAAAAGATTTGTATTTCAAATAAACACGGTTCTTTTGAACTTTCAATTCATCAAAGAATCCTGAAAAGAAATGTATCGCTGTTTCCAAAAACATTAATCAGCACAACACAATGTTGGTTTCCAACACTGATAATAATAAGAAATGTTTATTGAGCATCAAATCAGTATATTAGAATGATTTCTGAAGGATCATGTGACACTGAAGACTGGAGTAATGATGCTGAAAATTCAGCTTTGCCACCACAGGGATAAATGAAATTTGACAATGTATTACAATAAAAAAATCACAACATTCACAACATCACTGTTTTTAGTGTATTTTTGATCAAATAAATGCAGCCTTGTGAGCTTAAGAGACTTATATTTAAATAGAAAACAGCTATTTTAAATTGCAATAATATTTCACAATTACTGTTTTAACTATATTTTTGATCAAATTAATGCAGCTTTGGTGAAACTAAGAATCTTATTGCAAAAATTCCAAAATCTTACCAATTCAAACTTTTTAATGGAAATATACATTTATATTCATTTTCATGATTTGATGAAAGCAACATACAAAAAAGGCTCCAAAAATCAGCTTGCGTAATTTTTCAATTTCATTTAATTGATAAAATGCTTATAGAAAAGGTTTGAACTGTTTGTATTTTTTCCCTTTACTTTTTACATTACTTGTGATAAACGTGTTTCAAATCCATTAACATATTATTGAAAAATCACAGGAATAAATTACATTTTAAAATATATTCAAATTGAAAACAGTTATTTTAAATTGTAATATCTGACAATATTTCTGTTCTTACCGTATTTGTGATCAAATAAATGCAGCCTTGATGAGCATAAAATACTTTTTAAACCCAAAACTTTGAATGGTTTGAATGAAACATACATTAAAAAATATACTAAACAATACATTAGAATGTTATGTATTATGTATTCATTTTGCTGTATATTATCTTTGAACTTGCACATTACGGAGCAAAAAGGTAAGTTTGCTGGATGCCAACTATTGTGTCCTAAATTCCTCTTTTGCTGCTGTGAATTCATCTAAATAAATACATGAAATATGTTGACAATGGAGGCTGTAGCTCATTTCCCGCGAGGGGCCAGAGTTTGAGTGGCACTGCTATAGTAATAGTCAAGTGAGTGCGGTTCTCAGCGTTTGGTTATTTACAGAAAGCGCTGAGTAGGGCAGAATTTGGATGACTGCAGAGCGATGGGCACTACTCTGAGGGAGATACAGGAAGAGCCAACACACAGCTACACAGTCGTAGTCCCTGACTTCACACAGCCCTGCATGCTCCAGCACTTCCTGTAGGAGCGCCCCAACCTCCTGCGCTACTTCCTGCCCAGCGCTGAATCAACAAGCAGGGATAAGAGCAGGAAGTCAGTCAACAAGGTGGGCAGAAGGGTGTGTGCAGAGAGGCCAGTGCTCCGGCGGCTGGGTGTGTGGGTCACCAGGTTCATCAGGAAAGATATCAAATGGACAAAAACAAAGGGAGGGAAAGTTGAGGGGAGAAAGAGTGACAGGTGAAGATGTCTGAACATCCAAACAGGCAAAAGCTAGCATACTTACACATCCCACAGGGGTTGAGACAAAGGCAGGAAGCTCAGGACTTCCCGTCCTCAAGGCTTGAGGAACTACAGCGTGACTATGACCTTCCACGGCTAAGACAGCAAACAGAGGCCTGTTGGCTTTGGAGAGAGACATGACAGTGCAGAGGCATTCCACTGGGACACATGATATCACTGCAGATGACCCAAATAACATGCCATTACATTTCCTGTTGGTCTGAAGTACAGCAAGTGCCCTGCCGAAGAACACTGCCATATACAGACCTTACAGTCTTCTATGTAGTCCACTCATTGTTTTAAAGCTATGTGGGGTGGTTTGATTTGGTGATTAAATATATGAGATGGTAACTGAAAGGCTATAGGTATGACCCTGCAAAGGTAATGCACTGTGCTCTTGAATGAGACACTTAAAGGGACAGTTCACCCCAAAAAAAAGTTGTTCCAAATCCACAAGACTTTTGTTCATCTTTGGAACCCAAATGAAGATATTTTTAATTTTAACTTGTAATTTTTGTCTATCCATTGAAAGGCCACACAACCAAAATTTTCAAGCTTCAAAAAGTATGAAAGCACATCCAAAAAGTAACCCAAATGAATCGGTTTAATCCAAGTCTTCTGAAGAGCCACGATCGCTTTATATGATGAACAGAATTAATTTAGGCTTTTATTTTAATTCAACATTGATCAACACACAAACACATACACATCAAACATGGCAAACACTTAAGTGCAACTAAGCTTGCTTGACACATGAGAACCAGTAAGGTTCGTGTTAATTTGTGTACTGAAGATTAACTGAAATCTTACAGGTTTGGAATGAAACAAGGATGAGTATAAGATGACAGAATTTGACTATTTTATTATTTTCTTTGGATGGTCTATTAATGGAAATTTAGAAGCTAAAACTCTTACTAGTGTGTCCTGCAACGCCTATTTTAAACCACAGCACCATGTGAGTTTTAAGTCTAAATTAAATGTTGTAAGTTAAAAGTGCCTGGTAACGTGAAACAACAGTGACGGCATCTTTCTATTTTGTTGTCTTTGCTGGCTGAACACACACATACAAAGAGAGAGTGGGAGACCGAATTAAAATAATAATAATAATAATAATAATAATAATAATAAAATTAAACCAGCACTGCAGTCTAATTCACAAACAAATTTGTAATTATCAATGTTGAAAACATAATTCTTTTCAGAATTCTTTATAAACAAAAGTCCAAAATAACTATTTATTTGAAACAGAAATCTTTTTTAACACTTTTAAATGTCCGTCACTTTTGATCAATTTAATGCATCCTTCTTTCCTGAAACAACTTACTTATCACAGACTTTAAAACTGTAGTGTATGTGAGAAAATATGTATGTTCACCCGCTACAAAATCTGAATTCTGTAGAAAACACTGCATCATCTTTCACAAGCAACCCAACCTACTTGTCAGCAAATAGGGTGTATGTTTTGAATATATATTTACACAATCATGCAGACAATTCATGCACTAAGAAGGAAGAAAAGACCAAGAGAGGAAGAGACTTTAAGAAAGGTTTATTAGCAGCAGATAGGAGGAGGTAAATGTATAAGACATGGTTTCTACCATGGGACTCATGACTCAATTAGATGCATTGTAGTTAGACAGAGAAGACTCTTACCAGCTCACGTGGAAGGAACATGTCTTCCTGTCTGGCCACAACCAGACACGCACTGTCCCCCTGCTTAGTACTGCGCAACATGGCCACCAGTTCCTCCTGAGAATGGCCAGTGATGTCCACACCGTTCACCTGAATACACACATGCACTCGCTTTCAATGGATTTCATATGCACCTTCACACTGATGTGAAATGAAAGTGATTTTTCTATTTCAAGCAATCAAATACATTACTATATTAGAAACACTCCATCTTACTCCAGAAAGAGACTCACTTCTAGGATCCTGTCACCTGACTGCAGGCGGCCATCTTTGACAGCAGCTCCTCTGGGTAGGATGTTTTTGACGAGGATGGGACCAGGCCCATGCACAGAAGAATCTCTGGTCACAACAGTGAAGCCCAGACCTTCAGGACCTACGCGGAGGTTGAGAGCGATCGGGATTAAAGGGGTCATATGACGTTATTAAAAAGAACATTATGTTGTGTATTTGGTGTAATGAAATGTGTTTATGCGGTTTAAGGTTAAAAAAACACATTATTTTCCACATAATGTACATTATTGTTGCTCCTCTATGCCCCACCTTTCTGAAACGTGTCGATTTTTACAAAGTTCATCGTTCTGAAAAGCGAGGTGTTTGGTGATTGGCCAGCTATCCAGTGCGTTGTGATTGGCCGAATACCTCAAGCGTGTGACGGAAATGTTACGCCCCTTGC